>NC_056726.1:872961834-873079334 GCF_019279795.1 Protopterus annectens
GTGCCTCTGCCTAGTAGTGACACAGAGATTACCCCCAGGGTAAACCTAGGATCTCCCATCCTCTCATCAAGATTTCTCTTGAAGAAAGTCAGTGAGGGGCTCTGCCTAACATGGACTGTGATTCTGTTCCAGAGTGTAGGGAGCCTCTAGGTTATGAATCTGTCTCTCCAGCATGTCCTATTTATTTCTGTGTTGAGGTTCACATCTCTCGCTCTCGTGGCTCTGGTGGATTTGAATTTTCTGAGATGGAGCATGTCCATTAATTCCGGATTGGACATGGCCTTGTACATCAGGCATAGATCGCCTCTGAGTAGGCGGTATGCGACTGAATAGAGCTGGAGTTTCTTCAGCCGGGCAGCATATGACATATGTTTGAGACCCTTGATCCTCTTGGTGAGGTACTTTTGGGGTCTTTCTAACTGCTGCAGGTGTCGGGTAAGGTACATCCCAAATGGGGCATTGACTCAATTATGGGCCTGATAATGGAAGAGTATAGGGGCACAATGACCTCTCTTGATCTAGATGTGAATCCTTTCATGATAAGGTGGGTAATATAGAAGGTCTTCCTAAACACCTTGGCAATGTGAGTGTCAATTGAGAGGTTACTTTCAACTTGGGTCCCTAGGTCCCTGATTACTTCTTCCATACTTAATGGATTACCACCTATGTGGTAATTTGTGGGTACTTTGTTTTTCCCAAAGGGTATGACTATACATTTTTTGGCGTTCAGTTTAAGGCCTTGCATCTGGCACCAGTTATCCATTTCTATGAGGCCTTTCTGAAGGATGCTTGTGTCCGCTGGAGTATCAATTATGGCACCTAGTTTGCAGTCATCTGCGAACTTTGTCAGCCACAATCCTCCTAAGTTTGCTTGCACCTCGGAAAAATAAATGCCGAACAAGAGGGGTCCCAGGACCAAGCCCTGTGGGACACCACTTGTGAGTGGCTTAGTGTCTGACATGGCTCCAGCAATTCTGACCTTGTGGGTTCTGTCCTTGAGCCAGTTTGCAACCCATCTTATGACATATGGATTTACATTTAAGTTGGTGAGCTTGTCTATGATGCCCGAGTGGGGTATTGTGTCGAAGGCTTTTGCAAGATCAAGGTAGGCTGTGTGAACTGCCTTACCCTCATCAATGGCCTTAGTGACTGTTTCAAAAAAGTCAACCAGGTTCAAAAGGCAGGATCTGCCCTTGACAAAGCCGAATTGGGTAGGATCCAGTGTCTGTAGGTCCCCAATGTCTTTGTTTATGAGTTCCATAATGATCCTCTCCATAGCTTTGCAGACCAGGCTCATCAAGCTTACGGGGTGGTAATTTCCAGGGTCCGTAGAAGCACCTCCTTTCTGGAGTGGGACCACTGTTACTGTACTCCATTCTTTGGTATGTATCCTGTAGTAAGGCTAAGATTAAACAGCAGCCTTATGTGTGAGTTTAGTTCCTCTTGGAGTTCATGTAGCACGCAACCTGGGACACCGTCTGGTCCCATTGATGCTGTGTTTTTAGCTTTGGAGATGGTGGCTCTCACCTGGGCATCTGAGATGTCAGGGAGGCTACACTCTGCTGGGATAGATATTTCTCCTTTTGGGGGGGAGGGGGGAATTTGCACTGAACCTGTCTGCCAGTATGTTGGCAATGTCTGTGGGTTCAGTGTATTTTTTGACATTTTGGACTAACTGAGCATATCTGCGAGTTTCCACCAAGGTTTCTAACATAACTAAAGAAGGCCTTATGATTGTCTTTAGTGTCTTTTGCGATTTTTCTCTCAAAGTTGGCCTTGGATGATTTTTATGAGTGATCATAGTTTTTTGATAGTACTGATCAGAGATGCCTTCCCTTTTGGGGATTTTGCTCTGTCATGTAGCAGCTTCCTCCTCCTGTTGTAAAGCTTGTTAATGGCTGGGATCCACCAGACAGGATGCCTGCCTTTGGGGGAATGGGTCTTGGTTTTATTTGGGATTGCATGATCCATGCATTCTTGAAGGTGTCTGTAGAAAGCGTTTATAAAGTATTCAGCAGTGTGGGCTGTGGTTTCCACTGGCCCAGGGGCCTTGAAGGATACCACTTCAGTCTTAAGAAGTGTGAAGTCAGCTTTTGAGAAATTCTTCACTGTGGTCTTTTGTGCTGGGGGTGGGGGTGGGATGTGGATTTCCAGTGAGATTAATTTATGGTCTGATCTCACCAATGTGGGGTATACTTCCAGTGTGGAGCATTGTGTCCCCATGTTTGTGATGATCAGGTCTAGTATATTATCTCCTCTTGTGGGAGTGGTGACTAGTTGTTCAGTCGCATTTGAGTTTATGAATTCTAGGAACCTTTGGGCTAGGGTGTTGGGGCTTGAGTAATGCTCTCAGTCTATGTTTGGGTAGTTGAAGTCTCCCAATATGATGGTATTTGGAGAGACATTCATACACTCTAGTGTCTTCAGGAAGGCTGAGTAGGGTTCCTGAGTTTGAGAGGGTGGTCTGTAGCATTCTACAAACTGTAGGGCATTTTTGCCTATGGTTAGTTCCACCTGGGTGGTCTCCGATGCTTCGTGCATTGCCACTAACCTGGAGGTGTGGGTATCTTTGATGAATATGGATACTCCCCCTCCTTTTGTGGTTCGGTCCAAGTTTTGAGGCCGAAAAACATTATTTGAGGTATAACCTGGTAGTGCTGGGGTGCTCTCAGGAGCCTTGAACCAGGTTTCAGTCACTGCACAGACATCGATGTTCTCCATACTGAGGAGGGCTTTGAGAGTGTGCATCTTGAGGTTTAGACTTCTGGCGTTGAGCAGCATTACCCTTAGTTTTTTTCCACTTGTGTTTTCTAGGGAGGTGGGTTTGTCTTTTGTACCTTGCCTAAAAAAGGCACTATGGGGGTGGCAAGAGCCTTGGCCAATATCCAGAAGCCCAAGGGCGACAGGTGCAAGCCGTCCTTTGTGAACCAGCATGGCATGTCAAGCATGTCATCCCAAGCAGACAGACATTGTATCCGCTTAGAATGACACCGGTAATTGAGTCAATTGTTAAAGCTGATCATTTTGTCTTTGTACTGTGGCATCATTCTTGGTGAGGGCAAGATGCTGCTCAGGGTCAGGGTCATACCAGCCTGGGCTACATAATCAGAGAGCTCCTCTATGTCTCTTTTCATGTAGTCCAGGGAGGTACATATCAGGTCATTCACACCGGCATGGACAATGACTGGGTCATATTTGTACTTGCTTTGGAGTGACCTGAGTGCTTGTGTTATGTGGCGGATTCTAGCACCTGACAGGCAGATTACTGTAACCTTTTCCTTGTTCAGTCTGGTGAGAGGGAAGTCAGTGTGTCTGACTATAGAGTCACATATTACGAGTGCATCAGGCATGTTGTTTGGCCTAAAGGGCTGTGACTGTTTGGCACACTGACTTTGTGAACTATGTGTTGCATGTGCTATGTTTTGAGGTAGTGGTTGCTTGGATGTCTGCTTTGGAGGCCTCTGTTGTTTTGGTAGATTTTTAATTAGAGCCTCCGAGTATGTTTTTGTGTGTTTATGTGTTTGGTTTGTAGTTGTGATAGGTCTATGTGAGACTGGGTTTGTAGTGTGTGTGTTTACCTTTTCCTCCTGACTGCTTTTGCCAGTACTGAGTCGAGGGAGCTCAGCCTCCAGTTTGGCTATATAGTTGCATCTCTCACATATATTTGTATTTGTTGGGAGGAGGAGAGGGTTGTCTGAGTACATGAGGCAGTTGTAACATTGCCTCAAGATTCCCAGATTCACCAGCTGAACTGGAGAGGATGCCAGTAATTGACCCTTTGACATGCTAGAATAGTGTAAGGGATTGCTGTGTAACTGAGACAGAAAGGACCTATGGGGAAATGGGTACTCAAGGGGATTGTAGGTGGATGTAGTGCTTTCTTTCTGTTTAAGAGTGCTTTACCTGTGTAAAGATGCTTTAGGAGCAAGTGCTGGGCTTTTCAGATAGAGAATAGACTGTTTAGATTGAAAGTAGAGCAGTTCTAAGGGAAAAACTGAAGAGCAGACTTAGCGGAGCCAGAAATAGTTTAAACTTGATTATCCGGCACTGCCCGAGGCTGCACTATGTGCAACTTCGCGCAAAGTCGCGCAAAAGCGCGCTAAAGTGGGCTTTATAGCAGGGGGTTAGAAAGAGCTAGGAAATGGCCCAAAATGGCCAATAAACTACAAGTTGCTGGGCTGGAACTAACTTGCTAGCGCACTTGAGTGTGTAGCCTACCAGTTAATTTAAGCAAAAAACAAACTTTTAAAGTGCAAAACAGTTTAGAAACTAGCAGAAATACAGTGAATCAACTTGCAGAGCTAGTTTAGTAATAAAAATTCACTTTTTAGGCAAAATACAGCAGTCGAAAATAGAAAGCCAGAAAAAATACTTATAAATCAATGGAAAGTCACTCTTACACTCTCTGCTGCTTGTAGAACTCTGCAGGACACCACAAGGAGCTGTGCTGAGTCGTATACAAGCGCAAAAGCGCGCTAAAGCGTGCTTTATAGCAGGGGCTTCGAAAGAGCTAGGAAATGGCCCAAAACAGCCAATAAACTACAAGTTGCTGGGCTGGAACCACTCCTTTAGGGACAAATAGGCTGCTCAGTGCTCCCCACTCCCACTGGTGAACAAAGAAGCTTCCTCCTATCCAAATAAGGATATGGACAACACAGGAACTATGACACAGCCCAGAGATCAGCAAAATCTGAAGACTGGGCTATTCTAGTTCAGTAAGGGTGGGAAAACAAGGATATTGTTTTGTTTATTTTTTGTTTTTTTTTCACAAAAAGATAAAAAATAGATACAGTAACAAACAGTAAATGCTTTAAATCAGCTAGCACACTTGAGTGTGTAGCCTACCAGTTAATTTAAGCAAAAAACAAAATTTTAAAGTGCAAAACAGTTTAAAAGCAAGCAGAAATACAGTTAATCAACTTGCAGAGCTAGTTTAGTAATAAAAATTTGCTTTTTAGGCAAAATACAGCAGTCGAAAATAGAAAGCCAGAAAAAAATACTTATAAATAAATGGAAAGTCACTCTTACACTCTCTGCTGCTTGTGGAACTCTGCAGGACACCACGAGGAGCTGTGCTGAGTCGTATACAAGTGCAAAAGCGCTTTAAAGTGGGCTTTATAGTAGGGGGTTATAAAGAGCTGGGAATTGGCCCAAAACAGCCAATAAACTACAAGTTGCTGGGCTGGAACCACTCCTTTAAGGACAAATAGGCTGCTCAGTGCTCCTCACTCCCACTGGTGAACAAAGAAGCTTCCTCCTATCCAAATAAGGATATGGACAACACAGGAACTATGACACAGCCCAAAGATCAGCAAAATCTGAAGACTGGACTATTCTAGTTCAGTAAAGGTGGGAAAACAAGGATATTCTTTTGTTTTTTTTTTTTTTTAATAAAAAGATAAAAAATAGATACAGTAACAAACAGTAAATGCTTTAAATTGGCTAGCACACTTGAGTGTGTAGCCTACCAGTTAATTTAAGCAAAAAACAAACTTTTAAAGTGCAAAACAGTTTAGAAACAAGCAGAAATACAGTGAATCAACTTGCAGAGCTAGTTTAGTAATAAAAATTCGCTTTTTAGGCAAAATACAGCAGTCGAAAATAGAAAGCCAGAAAAAATACTTATAAATCAATGGAAAGTCACTCTTACATTCTCTGCTGCTTGTAGAACTCTGCAGGACACCACAAGGAGCTGTGCTGAGTCGTATACAAGCGCAAAAGCGCGCTAAAGTGGGCTTTATAGCAGGGGGTTAGAAAGAGCTAGGAAATGGCCCAAAACGGCCAATAAACTACAAGTTGCTGGGCTCCTTTAGGGACAAATAGGCTGCTCAGTGCTCCCCACTCCCACTGGTGAACAAAAGGGAAGGTAAACAAATTTATATTTTGTAATGAATGATTAATCAATCCCATACAGTTGGTAGTCCAATAAAATAAAACATAAGCAATGCTAAGTACTGCACAACTATGCTGAATAAAGTATTGTGTACATATGCATGCTAAGCAATGCGTAGCCCAGGTAAGTGGATTTGCCCATTGGTAAGCAGTGCTGAACCTGCCCCTTTAAGCACTGCCAACCTAGCAGGTTTGCCCGTAGCTTAGCTTATCTCAGCATATTCAAAACTGTCCAATCACAGCAAAGGGTGGGAAATCGGCCGTATTTAAATCCACAGGTAGGAATACAGCTCATAACTGGTTGTAGCTCCCCACTGTAGGCAGTATGGCTGGTGTTGGAGAGAGCATGCGCTTTCGGGTACAGCACTGGGGCATAGAGGAGTCTAAGGTCATGGTAGGACTCCTGGTAAAAAAACATGATGTGAGATTGCTGCAGGACTAGTACCAAGGCTCACAATATAAAGGAGAAGCCTGGGAAAGTCTCGTCCATGATTCACCAGTGCCAGTTGTATGGCTCAGACTGGTGTTCAGGTCAGGCGCCACTATGCCAACTTGAAACAGAGGAAGAGGGAGCTCTTGGACAGTGGGTCCAAGAATCAAGACAGAAGGGTGATGTCCCAGCAGCATGTAAGTATTCATAGCAATAACCATTTACTAAAGTTCAGCCTGTGTATGTGATGGAGAATATGCCTAAATGTTTCTCTGTTTTTATTACAGCTCAAGCTGAGCGGGCTGCGAACCAGGAAGCCCATGCCAATAGGTTGCAAAGGCTGCATCGTGAGGCTGGTGAGTAACAATCCTGCTTGTAGTAGTCATGCCAAATAAATATAAAGGAGTAGAATGTCACCTGGCAGTATAAAAAATGTGTATGGTTTGTACTGAATAAACTAGACAATATGACAGTAACAGTCCCATATAGGTCATATTTAAATGAAACTGTAACTGCCTGGCAATAAAGTTCTAAATCTTGGACTGGTTGTGTTTGCTCTGACATTGTACGGCATGAAATGTTGCATTCACCAAGATCTGATATCTGAATAGTAATGTGTTAACCACTGTTTCCCACACTGTGCTACATAAAAAATATGTCTAGGAATGTCTGTATAAGAATGTTGTAATTACAAGGTCAGATTGTACAAACAAGAGAGACTTAGACAGAAAGCATTAAAAAAAATGCAACGGTTTCTCAATAGCTCACTGATGAAACCCAAATTGTGCTTTTAGCAGACAGCCATGGTTCAAATACTGGGTGGTAGTAAGCTGTATGCATAATTTCAACTAGGATGTTATGAATATGTGTAGAAACAGTCAGGTAGTGTTAACAAACATTACTCCCACAGGTCTTCCAGGTAAGAGAACTGTAACTGCCTTGCAATAAAGTTCTATATCCTGGAATGGTTGTGTTTACTCTGGTATTGTATAGCTTGACATGTTGCATTCATTAAGATCTGATATCTGAATAGTAATGTTGTGTTAACCACTGTTTCCCACACTGTGCTACATAAAAAAACATGTCTAGGAATGTCTGTATAAGAATGTTGTAATTACACGGTCAGATTGTACAACCAAGAGAGACTTAGATAGAAAACACTGAAGCAAAAGCAGCAGTTTCTCAATAGTGCACTCTGATAAAATGCAGATTGTTATATTTTTAGCAGACAAAGCCATGGTTCGAATACTGGGAGTGGTAGTAAGCTGTATGTATAATTTCAACTAGGATTTTGTGAATATTTGTAGAAACAGTCAGGTAGTGTTAACAAACATTCCCCCCACAGGTCTTCCAGGTAAGAGAAGTAGAAAGTAGCTATGAGACGGCTGAATTATACACTGTGTACAAACATACCACTGCCCAAACCAAGGCCATAGGGTATTGTAATATTACCTGTAGAGTAATGAATAGAGTAATGATCATTAATGTTGTGAGTACTGCAAGGATATACAAGTTGTTAATTGACATCCCTCTCTCCCCCCCACCATATTTGCAACAATAATCTAAATACACAGATCAATGGGTATGTTTTACACCAAACCTACTATTGGGACATATGTCCTATTGTTCAACAAATATTGAAATGTGTTTCTATTAATGTTCCATGTTCTAGCACTATCATTGGTGGCGTGTTGCTATCAATGTAACCTGCATGCCGTTGTAATGGCCACTGTGGTTCCATATATGCATGTGTTCTGTTTGCTCTGCAACTGCTCGAAATCTGTTGCTTTGGGTTAATGGGAATATCTATGCATGCTGTTATAACTAATCCTGGATTGTATTGACTATTAATAACCCACATATGTTTTAAAACTGCAGCACCATAGCATGTTTGGGAAGGCCGGTCCCAGCGGACCCACCTCTCCCATCTCATCTGCCCATGGCACCAGGTGCCAGCATGTCTGGGACTCTCCCAGGGACCTCCTCATCCACTGGTCCGGCACCACCTTCATTTGGAACCACCTTAGGGGATGGGGCTCACCCCCCCAATAAGCAGATGTGAACAAGATACCGTCACATGAAGCCAGGTCCGGAGATTGGTGCATAGCAAGCTACAAAAGAAGTTTGGAGATCTGCTATGCCAGCTTGAGGGCTGTGTGGTGCAATTAGGTCAGCCTGCCCCTCCTGCTCAGACCCCAGCACAGCCACCTTTGGAGCCATGAAAGGACAGTGGTGACTGACTATGGGTGGGGACCTCAGTCCCAATATTTCCATTTGGGGGATCACGGACTTCTGATTTCCAAACACCCCTCCCCATCCAAGATGTTTACCTCCCACATGTGTCATATACCACACCTGTATGCTGTCTTGTCTGTCTTGATTGTCTTCCTACACAACCTACCTCCCCAAATATACCTACTATCCTTCCCCAACATCCCACTCTCACCTTAAAAAAAAAAAAAAGACAATCTGTTCCCCCCAAAAATTTCACCCAATACATAGCTGTCCATTTCGCACATGTGTCCACTGGACACATGTAATCTGGTCTAATTGGCTTCACAACACATTACTGTTGTTCTCACCCCTCTCTCAGGGGTTTGAATGTGCAAATATACCTCCAAATTCAGTATATAGGCACAGCTGTTGCTGTAGAAGAAATGGACAGCTATGGACCTTCCCTACACTCGTCCTGCACATACCTACCTACTTTGTCTATTGTCGTTCCCTCTGCATGCCCCCTTTTTCAACACTTTCCTATCACCCCTTTTTTCTTTTTTTTTTTAAAGAAATTAGCATGGGGGTAAGTGGGAGTAGACTCTTTTATAGCAGGCAAAACAAGTAACACTCGTGGAGGAAATAAGGCTCTGAGAGACTTAATCGCTAACGTTTAATCCACAAAGTCTGATACACAGCAACACCAGGAACAATCCACAAATCAATAGCACATTAACGCTGAATATCCACACTGCGTTTTCCTTTACACAACTTCCTCAAATATGTCTGAATAAACTCAATGTATTACATACAGCTTTAAATACTCTTACTAATGACCATAATTGAGTAATAAATTAATTCATACTTAATTAATTGTATGCACTCCATAGGGAATTATACTAAAACCTGAGTCAGTTCATAGCACTCAATATCAACGTTAGGAAAATTATTAAAAACATATAAAACACTACACATTACTTCTAAAAAATTCTTATAAATAATCCTTCTAAAAATCTTTATATTGTAAATAACATATTTAGTTCATTAATTAGGTTAAAAACGCACCTAATTCCGGTATATATACAATACTTAAACAAAGCGCCATCTACTAATAAGAAGGAGAAAATTGTCTCACACTTCAGCACACTTTTTAAACTACTCTATATATTACTCTATATATAATGGAGCTGAGATTTAATAATTCCTGTGAAAACTAAAAATTAGTTACTAGAATGCAGAATAAAAATAATTACTAAACAAGTATAACATCATTAATAGTAAAATATCTTTAACTATTCTTCATAGCTTAGCCGCTCTCATTTTTAATACAGGGTTAATGGATATGGTATCATTCAACCCGGGTGATTTATTGGCCTCTAAATACAATTGCCATAAGAGTTCCTTATACTCAATAGAGGTTATTTTTATAGCAGGATTAAACCTGTTTGCAAGGTGCTAAGCAATGCCTGCAATGATTAAGCACGTCTAAGGCGAACTGTTTGTAAGCATATTTAACCAGAAATTAGCATTGCTTACCGCCACGCTAACCCACACATAACTGCTTAAAAGCATCTTAATCACTATGTATCCAACAGCACTTGATATATATAGATATATATATATATATATATATATATATATATATATATATATATATATATACACCTATATCTATCTATCTATCTATCTATCTATCTATCTATCTATCTATCTATCTATCTATCTATCTATCTGTCTGTGTGTGTGTGTGTGTGTGTGTGTGTGTGTGTGTGTGTGTGTGTGTGTGTGTGTGTGTGTATATATATCTATATATATATATATATATATATATATATATATATATATATATATATATATATATACATATATATATACATATATATATATATATATATATATGTGTATATATCTATCTATCTATATATATATATATATATATATATATATATATATATATATATATCTACATATATATATATATATATATATATATATTTATATATATATATATACATATATATATATAGTACAATCGGACATTGGATCCACACTCTGAACCTCTTACTGCAACAAATCTGACCAAAGGCTGTGTAAATGGTGATGAGGGGGCCTAAACTAGGGACCTCTTGTAATTATTGCACTTATCCCTTCTCCACAGCAGAACTGTTCTGCCTTACAACAAAATAGTAAGGCCTGGCAATTCCTGGACCCAGGGCTTTGTAAACTATAATCAAAGCAATGTACCATTACACCATCTGAGCCCTACAAAATAGTGATGACATTCCAAACATATCAGTGCAGTCATCCAACAGCATGGAAAGGAGTCCGTAGAATCAGGTTATATATACATGTATGGAGATGCAAATCTTCTTTAAGCTTTTTCCCAGTTATGGGTCACCACAGCAGATCACCAGTCCACTCATGATTGGCAGTGGAGTTTTATGGTGTCATGTTGCCAGCCCAGCACCGAACCTTCCACAAAAGGCACACACTCACACCTAGGGCCAATTTAGAGTGTCCAATCCACCTACATGCTGTTTTTGGGAGGAAACCAGAGCACCTGGAGGAAACCCACACGAAGGACATACAGACTCCGCACAGAAGGCACCCCAAGCCAAGGATTGAACCAGCGAACCTGTCGCTGTGAGGTGGCAAAACTAACTGCTGCACTACTGCAGCCGCCCATGTATGGAGATGCATATATGTGGACAAATATATGCATGATACATATATATTTATATATATATATATATGGGTCCCCTTTACTTTACCGAAACGACACTTCACCGACACGCGGAAGACCGAGACGAAACGACCGACCGGTAAGTTGACCCAGCGTGATTTGCGAAGCGAAAGACCGACAAGGGTAACGTGTGAGCGCGACTCGGTAAGTGTGCGATAGTGATGGAGTTAGGAGCGGTCAGGTAAGTGTGCGATATTGTGGGATTTTGGGTTAGGGTGTGGGAAAGGTGAGTGTGTGGTAGTGTCGGAGTTAGGGTCCGGGTAAGGTAAGTGTGTGATAGTGGTGGACTGTAGTTTAGGGATGGGTTAAGTGAGTTATGTTTAGAGTGTGGGTAGGGTGAGTGTGCGATAGTGACGGGCTTTATGTTTTAGGGTAGGTTAAGTGAGTTAGGGTTAGGGTGCAGATAGGTTAAGTGTGCGATAGTGACAGTCTTTAGGTGTAGGGGTGGGTTAAGTGAGTTAGGGTTAGGGTGCGGGTAGGGTAACTGTGCGGTAGTGTCGGACCTTAGGGTTAGGGTTTGGGTTAGGGTTAGTGGATATGTCATTGTGTGTCATGTGTAGTTTACGTTGTTTGTGTCGGTGTAATTGTGTTCGGTTTTGTGAGTTGTCGGTGTTGTGTAGTTTTGGTTATTTGGGGTGTTTTGTGTGTGTGAAGTGTCGTGGTCGGTAATGTAAAGTAGACCCATATATATATATATATATATATATATATATATATATATATATATATATATATATATATATATAGAGAGAGAGATATGCATCCACATTGATATCCACATATGTGCATATATATATATATATATATATATATATATATATATATATATATATATATCTACACAAATATATGACAGCTACAAAGACATGCAACCAGAGGGTCATTCTGCTGTACACTGGAATTTTAAATCTGGAAATTCACTCACTGGAAGTATTCCTTAAAATGGGGAACATGATATCTTTGCTGTAACAGAGACCTAGTTAAAGGCAGCAGGAAGCACCCCTATGGTACCAGCCTATAATTAATTCCACAACTTTTGGCTGCAGAACGTGGACTTAAGCTCCAAAGGTGGTGGTATTTTCATATTCATAAAGGATGCACACACCTCCAGAGTGGTAGACTAACATTAGGCATTATAGATCCTGCAGGTGTAGCTGACTTTGGGTAATACAGTGGTTCAGGTTGTAACCTTCTACAGGTTCCCATACATGTCCCAAGACTCATACTCCATGTCCATACACACCATGGAGAACATTAGTGTCCAACCTAACACTATCATACTGGTTGACTTCAACTACTCCACCATTGAGTGGGACAGCTACTCATGCACTGATGCATATGCCCATCACATCGACCTGGTCCTTCCTAACAGAGGCGACTGTTGCTCTACACCATGACAAGAAAAATTGCCATGGACACCAAAGATAACCACAAGGCATTCTTTAACTATGTCAAGAATCTAAGTGGCAATTCTCAGATCTGTTCTGAGTTAGTGCAAAATGGCACAAAATACACTGAACCGACCAGTATAGCTAACATCCTGGCAGACAGGTTCAGTGCAAACTTCACCCCGCTCTCACCCACAAAAGGTCCCATAACTATACCAGAGGAATGTAGTGCCCCTGAAATCACAGACACTCAAGTTAAAACATCCCTCTCCAAAGCCAAAAACACAGCATTAATGGGACCGGATGGTGTCCCAGGCTGCATCCTACATGAGCTCAAAGATTAACTAACCCCTCACCTAAACACACTGTTTAAACTCAGCCTCTCCACAGGCTACATGCCCACAGAGTGGCGCACAGCAACGGTTATTCCATTCCACAAAGGTTGAGCAACAACGGACCCCGGGAACTATCGCCCTATACACCTGACTAGCTTGGTCTGCAAAGCAATGGAGTGCATCATCATGGATCTCATTAACAGAGACATTGGGAACCCCCAAAGACTGGACCTAACCCAGTTCGGCTTTGTTAAGGGCAGATCATGCCTCATAAACCTGGTGGACTTCTTTGAGACAGTTACCAAGGCTATAGACAAGGGAAAGGTGGTCCATACAGCCTACCTAGACCTCGCAAAGGCCTTCGACACCATTCCCCACTCAGGTATTATAGACAAGCACATCAGCTTGAACATAAACCCCTATGTCACGAGATGGGTTACCAACTGATTCATGGACAGAACCCACATGGTAAGAGTTGCAGGAGCTAGGTCTGACTCTAAATCAGATACAAGTGGCATTCCCCAGGGATCAGTCCCAGGACCCCTCCTGTTTGGCATATACTTCTCAGAGGTACAGGCAAACACAGGAGGACTATGGCTGACCAAGTTCGCAGATGACTGCAAACTAGGGGCTATAATTGACTCTCTGGCTGACACAGACATCCTCCAAAAGGGTCTCACTGAGACAGATACCTGGTGTCAAAACCATGGCCTCAAGCTAAATGCCAAAAAGTGCATAGTCATCCCCTTTGGAAAAAATAAAGTACCCACAAACTACCACATAGGTGGTAGCCCCCTAAATATAGAAGATGTAATAAGGGATCTGGGGACCCAAGTAGATAGTAAACTCTCCTTTGATAATCACATTGCCAAAGTGGTTAGATAATCCTTCTATGTGGCTCACCTAATCACAAAAGGGTTTGCATCCAGATTGAAAGAGGTCATTGGGCCCCTCTACGCATCACTCATCAGACCCATCATAGAGTACAATGCCCCATTTGGAATGTACCTTACAAGACACCTGCAACAACTGGAAAGACCACAGAAGTACCTCACCAAGAGGATCACTGGCCTCAAGCAAATGCCCTATGCAGCTCGACTGAAGAAACTCCAGATGTACTCATTTGCATACTGCCTACTCAGAGGTGATCTCTGCCTGACATACAAGGCCATGTCCAACCCAGAATTAATGGACATGCTCCACCTAAAGAAAACCATATCCCCTTGAGCCACATGCTCCAGGGATCTAAGCCTCACCACAACAATAAATAGGTCATGCTGGAGGGATAGATTCCTGACCCAGAGACTTTCCATGCTCTGGAACAAGATTACAATCTACATTAGGCAGAACTCCTCACTAACCCTCTTCAAGAGAAACCTTGATGAGTGGATGGGAAACAGAAAGTTTACCCCAGGGATCACTTCAATTGCTCTGCTGGACAGAGGCACAGGGAACTAATCTAAGGGGGTGGTGAAAGCCAACACATTCCGGCTAGGCTTATAAATGCCTTCAGGCAGATAGACTAGTACCTACCTATGAACCTATGAACTAGTCAACACCTTCCTTGTTATATCCGAGCACAAATTAATCACCTTTGGAAACCCACAGCCCTCCTACTCCCACTGTACAGGTAACCACCATGCAAAGCCTTTCCAAAGCTAACTATGGCCTCATAAAATCAGAGGTGGTTAACCTCACAGATGCCATGCAAATGGAGACTAGTTGTGTGACAGCTGAATAAAACAACAATGCACTATGAATACATACACACATGCATGGATACCACCTTACCCAATAGTACCAGGACCCTCACCTCCAAATAAAGGGAGCTGATCTGGTGGTCCCCTGCCATAAAAGAAACTGTACAACAGAAGGGGGGAAGCAATATGGAATAAGGTGAAATCACAAGACAGGAAATAAACCCTTATCAGCCTCAATGAATAGTTAAGATCCCTCATCAAATACTACACAGTCAGCTGTGAGAACAGAATTGGAGCACATGCTAAAGACAACCACAAGGCCTCATACAGTTATGTAAAGAATCCCCATGGCAATACCAAGAATTGTTCTGAGCTACTAGACATTGGTACTTCCCAGACTGAGCCAACAAATAATGCTAGTACACTGGCTGGTATCTTGAGTGCAAACTTTACCCCTCACCCCCCAAAAAAGACCAAACAAAATACCAGTACACTCCCAGGCACCCAGCATTACTGCAGTACAGATTAAAATGCCACTTCTCAAGACCAAGAATACAGCTTCTATGGGACCTTAGAATATCCTTGTCTGTGTTCTACATGAACTACAGAGTGACCTGGCACCTTACCGGTGTGCCCTGTTCAAGCATAGCCTTACCTCAGGCGTTGTCCCTACTGAATTGTGGACTGCTACAGTCACCCCTCTCCACAAATGAGGTGTAACTACAGACCCTGGGAAATAACACCCCAACTGCCTGACAAGTCTGTTATGTAAAGCTATGGAATGCATCATCATGCACCTAATAAACAGGTACATGGGAATCTGCAGACTCAAGATCCCACACAGTTTACCTTTGTGAAGGGTAGGTCATACCTGCTCATTCAACCTGGTCAACGTCTTGCTGTCAGTCACCTGAGCTATGGATGAAGACAAGGTGACACATACAGCCAACATTGATCTGGCCAAAGCCTTTGATAACAATCCTCACTCACTAAGCTCGGCATCAACTCCTATATTACTAGGTGGGAACAGAGGCACAAACACAGGGGTAGATTGGACAACCTGCTGTCATACATTGAGACAATTGCAGATGTCACTGGGTTTGTTGTAACATCCTTTTTGAGGAATATGATGTTGGTAATACCAATAGATGTGAGTATTTACTGACTGCATCCCCAGAGTCCACAATTGATTTACAAAGGACTCCAACTGTCTTATGAACACATAAAACATAACAGGCAGACATATGGCCAGCCTGTGGACAGTGTACCAGTGGAGAAGTATGTCAGAGACATATCACTGTGAGTCGTGATGTCACACACTAAATGCATGCCCACACAAACCCTGTCAATCTATCAGTCCACCATGTGTATAACAACACTGATGACATAGAATCTGCTCAGAAACCTGGGAGTATGTCACCCATGTTGGTTGGCTGTCTCCACATGTCCTATCCTGTGACATATTGCTACCACTTCTGTAGTATCCCTCACAAAGGCAAGGCAAAGCCCACATTAAGGAATGTCCCATATGTCATAACTAGCAGCAGTGTCCAGAACCACAGCACAATACAATGTGGGTACCTACATAGTGGTATGGCTGTAGCAAAACCTGACATCTGCACATACTCAGTATTCAGAGTCCAGCTTTGCATGCAGGGGTGTATGGTTCCAGTACTACAATCTACAATCTACTCTTACTTGAAAAAGTGCTGGACTAATGTAATGATACCATATGTGTTAAAATATTTCTGTCAACCAGTACATTGTAGCTAGTGTAACATTCATGTATGACTGCATATAACCTGGGAAACTACCCTTGTATGAAACAAATCCAAAGTGAAAAGATTGTGGTACTACCCATGTATATCCAGGGGTCCCATACAGTATACTTACACACACACCCCTTGCTACTGTAATGACAGCACATAGAAGCATTTTATGCACACAAAATTACATACACTTATTAAAGATTTCATTACCATGCTAATTTATCAGACTGGAATGTGATCACTGGTTACCAGGGCTAAGCTATGCTAAGCAGGTGTAAGCATTGCTTACATGCAAATGCTAAGCAGATTTGAGCACTGGTAAGCAAAGCCTACACAGTGTAAGCTCCTTTTCATTTAACCGTACAATAGCACTGCTTACCGTCATGCAAACCCATGCAAACATGCTCAAAGATGCTCAAAACTGCCTCTGTATCCAACAGTCCTTGTTCTTGCTAGCAACAAAATAAACAGCCCTTGCAGGTCTTGAACCCAGCACCCTGCACACCATAGCTTATGCAATTTGCCAGAAAACAACCTCAGCTGCACTGCTTGAGGATGTTTTCTCAAACATACACTTCTTTACAGCCAGTTTACAATAGGGAAGAGACAAGTGTATAAATATATATATATATATATATATATATATATATATATATATATATATATATATATGAATAGAAACCTACATAGAGAGAGTTTGATATGTAGAGAGATCCATATATGTGTACAACTATACAGATATATTACCAATAAATACTGAGGTGTGTGTGTGTGTGTGTGTGTGTGTGTGTATATATATATATATATATATATATATATATATACACACACACACACACATATACATATATATATATATATATATATATATATATATATATATATATATATATATATATATATATATATATATATATACACACATACATACATATATATATATATATATATATATATCTATATATATATATATATATATATATATACAAACATATATATATGCATACATGTTCCAAAATGCCCATACAAACATATGCTGCTGATAGACCACCCACAACTGTGGCAGCATGCACAGTTGGATACAAAAGCAGCCATGACACTCATAACCCCCTCCCACAGTCCAAATAAATAAGTGAACAGTACACTGCTCAAAATCATGATAGGCCATACATAATCACCAGACATACAACAATCTCTTAGCAAACAAATAAAATGTCTGAATATAGCAAGGAAAAATACAACCAGCCAGTAATTCACACATGTTTCTTATACTTTGATGTCTTGGCTAAAGCCTTCAAGGAGTAAACATTACCAGAAATACATGCCTTAATCACAAGAAGCAATTAACACCTAATTACATAATTGAATACACAGCCTCCAATTACACTCATCATTTAACCCCCTACGGGATAAAGTATCACAGTTAATATGAATACATTGAGTCTGTACATAACAATTTACCTTTTATGAATGTTTCATCATTCTGAGGAACAGACGTTTTCAGAAACAGTACCTTGAGATCCACTACTGTCCCCATGGTGTGATGCATTCAAATATACAGCTATAGAACTGACAGATTTCTTATCAGTAATACATCCGACATGTTCTAACAGCCTAGTTTCAAAACATGTTCCTGTCCCCCACATAAAATATGTTACATGGCCATCTAAGAGCATTCTCTATACACCTATCTCTTGAATGCACAGACTTCAACATGTTTCCCAGCCATTCCCCTCAGCAGGAATTACAACATGAAATAATGATAGACCAGTATACCTATACACATACTACTGTATGACATCTGGATAAAGCCTGACATAATTGCTGAACAGAAGCCCAAACACACAGCCATACATTAAATATTTCTGTTATACACTGAAAAAGTTGTGGTGTTACAGGGTTTGTTGTAACATATCTTTTCTGAGGGATATAACGTCAGAAAAACAAATGGATGTTACCATCTGCATAATGTAATCACCAGAGTATGCTACTGATTTGCCAAGGACAACACCTCTATGGGGTACAATCCATGCATAACAGGCTAATCTGTGGCCATTATGTGGATGGCCCTACAGTTGACATCTATGCAGAGACAGAACTTTGTCAGACTGAAACCCATGCAGAAGTAGCATGTGCAGACAAACCCTGTTAAACTAGTAGTATTCCAAACATAGAACAGTGATACTCACATTTTGCTCCTACGTCTTGAACCTTCCCCACCATTTAGTTGGCTTGTCTCCACAAGTCTTGTAAGAGGTAGTAGCTCACACAACTCCAGGATGTCTTCCTCACAAGTAAGGGAAAGTTCCCACGCCCACATGGAGTACTCATTCATTGGAGTGTGTTGCCATGACATTGGCTATTGGAAGAACTACACAGCTGCTCTGCATGCAATTAGCAAGTAGGGATCCCCAATGGGTGCACAGGCCATCACCTGGTCATGAGCATCACCTACAAAAGCCATGCTGTCACCTATTCAAACCACCTCTATCTCTGTGGTTCACACAGAGAGAGAGAGAGAAATGACAAATGAAACATAAAGTGGAACAGAGAAGAAAAAAGGTAAGTGGAACAATGTAAGCAAGTAATTGAATGTAGTACTTGGTCTGTAATAATGGAAAATATGATTTGGAGGAATATATGTCCCAACAAGACATGCTGTACTAATGTCCTGCTAAACAGCTGCTATGGCCATAGCATATGGCCCTCTCTGCAGTCAGAGATATCACAGACATACCTCTCAACTGTACAGATCTTCACAAAATGTCCACATTTTACCATCATGCATTTTTGTCTGTTCCTCCTAGATCTGTACTTTTCTGGCAAATAGCTGGGGATTAAAGTCATCAGGTAATGACAAACATTTGAGTTTAAGACTCCACATCCATAAGAATATTCACTGTAATGCTAAATGTATCATTCTATGAACTTCCTATGTTTATAACTGGTATATTTAAAGTATGTCCATATTTATCCCCCCATCATTTTAGGCATTGTCCAGATGTGATGCTCTGAGAGGTTGTGAGGTGAGATCACACCTCAAGAGCCTGACTCACCTGATTCATAGCTCTCAACCTTCTATCTCCAAAATGAGGAACACTAGCCCTCATAATATGGAACAAATGGGCAAAATGTGGAACACGTACTAATGGCTTACTAACAACTTCTGCAAGGAAGGTCATATGATGGTTAAAATATGCTGGTTTTACTTATGAAGATCTTTTTAATGAATTAATATGATTTATTTCTATTTACTATGGATTTCACTTTAAAAACGTCCCAACACTGCATGTGCTACAGACCCTTTCAATGTGGAAATTCGAAGAACACGAACTTTTTAAGACTCCAAATGAAGTACATTTCTCGTGATGAGGTACACTTGAGAGGCATGACCTGGGAAAGGACAGCTCATATATTACAACCACAGGGGTGTCTGTCAAACAGTTGTGACTGTGCCACTGCTAGGCCAGTTAAAGGAATGTTTTCCATATCGATGTTACCTGTGATTATGAGTATGACACATTTGCCTTGTAAAGCTAAGACACCTATAGAGGGCATGTGCATAGTAGAGTACTGTTGCAGATGTGTGTCGAACTGCATCTTATATATTAAATTAATAACATTCAACTGTACAGTGTTCTGTTGGACAATAAGCACATTTGTGACTGATATTTGTAGTCACATACACATATACCTGGGTTATGTCAGCCAAACCATTGGCAGGTCTGTGAGCAATGGCATTGTAACATAATAGCCTACTTATGACTGTTGGACATCTTCCAGGTTATCACAGTGATGTCAAACCCTACTGTGCAGCTATATTAATACAGTATCAATAATGATGTGCCCTTTGACACCCATTTACGTGTGCCATTGTCCAGACGTACTGCTGTAACAGGTTGAGAAGTATGATTGGGTGGCAAGACTATAACTACAGTATGCCATACTAACATACAACAGAAATGTATACCAGGTATCCTCTGAGCAGATGTATGTATGCTTATGTTCAGCTGGAAGGCACAAAACTAAATCGCATGGGTTTCAAGCATTGAGGTACATATGTTGTGCATGTTGCAAATGTGTGTAATATCAGTGTCAGTGCATACAACAGACATAAATGTGTACAGCTATTGGTTGTTGCAGTGCCCTGACACTGATATGGGTACTAGAGTAGGCATGATATTCACCTATTAATCAGAGAATTGTCCACCTGTGTTATGACCCTCTGTCCATGTCTACCACTACTAGCTATATCCACACCTATATATAGTGGATATCACAAGTATACACACCCCTGTTAGACCACCAGGTATGTATGCTCTATGGCAATCAGACCACAGAAGATCATTTCATAATGTTTCTCATTTTTATGTGACCCCTAGCCTGTACAATTCCTTTGAGATACAATCAAAGGTATTTCTAGGAAGGTGACTAGCTATTGCCATGTGAAGATGTGCCAGGATGTTAGAGTCCAGACCTAGATGGATGAATACTGTAACCATCTCAAGAGGTCGATACACAACATATCAGTTTATGGGTGTGCACACTCATTCAACTGGCTTATTGTACTGAGTATTATTTCCATATGTTTTCACAAACCCAATTGTTATGTTTTTGATTGAATTGTACAGGCTATAGGCCACACTACAGGTGGGAATTGTTATGAAATTAGTTATTGTGGTGTCATGTTCCAATTTCACAAATACCAGGCATTGTATCAGGGGTGTATAGCCTTTATATCTACTGTAGCTATATGGACACAGCAGTACCTGACCTGTATATCCAGCCTCCACCAAGGTAGAGTAATCCCCTTTAGTGGACAGCAGCAATAGACAAACCACATAATAGGTTGCTACCTTGGCTGTGCAGGGACACATAGGTGTAGGCAACAACTTTGAAGCAAGTCCACCTATATCTGAGCAAGTATGTAAGTTCACAGTTGACATCCTGTAAGGCTGACTATGACTATGAATCGGACATATCCACACCAACAAGGACAATTGCAACCATGTCTCCACATACGTTGTAAGTCTCAGATGAAACAACACAATTCACCCTGTACTGGTGGTAAAGAACACTTCATACTCACATGCCATGGATATAGGCATCCTGCATCACACAGGTTAGGTGGAAACATTGCCACCCTGTCCACCCCAGTTGTACATGGAGATATAAACATCAGCCACACTCCTACCCTCAGCAATGGTGAGCATGTACATATTGCCTACAGATGGCAGTGACAGCATATCTCCATGGGGCATAATAACATCAGTGTCTGCCTCCTACATGAACTCAGGCATGTGCTCAGAGCTCCATCACACATCACAGTCAAACACAGACCTGCCACCATACACACACCATTCACATGGAAGATGACCACTGTCAACCCTTTACACAGAAATGAATGGAGACTAGAGGATTATATAGTCAAGTGTCCAACATTGGGGGGAATAAGATAGCTCAGGGACAGATGTGTAATGCAAACTGCTATAGCCATGATAGCTTGGAGGGTTCCGGTGTGGTCTGGATTATTTGCAAGTCATTTCTACTGTTGATGTTCATTTTGACAGCCGTATGAGGTTTTGTGACCTTTTCCTGTTTATGTCTTCCAGGTAACATGCAGAGTGCTCATCTACCAGCATTCTCTGTTGGAGAAACAAACATCATCACCCAATATGTGATTGGATATTGCGTGGATGGAGAGCAGAAGATGTGTGGGAGAGGATTGCCCTACGGAGCAGTGTGGTCCACAGGGTAAATGATGCTGGCCTGCACAGCAGAACTTTTGAGCATGTGCAGCATCAGACCACTGACCTCAAATGCCATGCCCATCAATGGGCTGCTGCTGTAGCGAAGGACCCGCTAGCCACAGGTGGGGGCCCAGCCATCCAGCCCCCACTGACACCAACCGAGGAGCTCCTCACCACACTTGGGCCATGGGCCAAACATACAAGCCATGACACTGAGGAAAGCATTGTGGAGGTGGGTTGCGCACACACATTGGATGAGGAGCATGCAGGTAAGGGGCCAGTGGGGATTAGTACACTAATGTATCAGACATAAATATATCTGTATTGTATCTACATGCATGGGTCAGGTCCAATTTCAGTTGTGGATGGGGTTTTCTAATGAACAGAGATGCACATCTAAGGTGAAGACAGGACATTGTGTATTATTGCGGTTAGTACTGTAGGTGTGCAGACATGCTGCATCCATCCTATACCAAGGCCACATGTGCGACTGCTGACAATAACTCCCTCTCACAACTACCTATGAGCCTCTGGTCTTCATATGGGACAGCAGCCTGAAGCTGGTGAGTATTACATTGTTCTGTTGTTGCCTGGCAATACCCCAGGCATGTGAAGTGCATGCAATTTACCATGCAAACAACCACCAGTAATAGCTATATTGCTTTATCTAATAGCTATATTGGGTGTTGCGCATGTTCACTTGTGATGGGGTTAACTGTATTGCATCACAGTGGTCTCCACTGGGGCCTATCTGATATGAATTCTACATTCCTGTAGCATACCTCACAACTTGTCAGTACCAGGATGTCTGGACAGAGGCCAGTAAATTGTGCTGGACAAACTGCCTAAGGTAAGGTCATGCATGATACATTACTGGTATACATTGGATATAAATTGTGTACACACCCCTCTTAAGATGCAAGGTGTTCCTGTTACATACTAATTAGGACCACAATATGACAGTTCTCACCTCTTTCAGACTTTAATGTGACCCATAACAGGTACAGTTCACTTCTAAAACCAAGCATCTGTACTCATGTATTGCACCTACAAGGCAGGCCAGCTGTGAGAGCAGCAGACATCCTATCAGCATGATGTTTTAGTCAGGTATGATACTTCATGCTGCCATATGTGTCAGTACACTCACTGTGGCCTATTTGGCTATAATATCACATACATGGGCATTGTTAAGGCACACAGATCACTTCCGACCATATATAGGTTTCAAACATATGGATATTCCAAAAACATCTGTACAGAGGACTGTACAATGGTTTAACCTGCTGCATGTGAGGTAGATGCTGTTGCCACACTATATAATGCAATGGCAGTGGGAGGTGGTCACCAGCTGTATATGATATACACATCAAAATGGTATAATCCATACAATATGATCCTCACACACACAATGGTATAAGATGCACATGATATGATCCTCACACACACACAAACAGTTGCCAGCATTAGCATTAGAACTCCTGCCTATCTAGGTATTCCTACTATAGTACTACACAGGTATGAGATGCACTACAGAGCTTATACATTTCCACCTCTTCCAAAGGTACTTCTAAGATGGATGGCATCAACAGGTCTACTAAATTGGAGTGAAGGGAAGTGTAAAGTGTAGTACACAGGTCAATAATGAGCACCGGGATTAGAACTCCTGCCTCTCTAGGTATCTCTACTATAGTGTTACACAGTTACTGAATGTGCTACAGAGCTTACTGAAGTTTGACATGGTCAAAGCTGCTAACTGCACGACTGTGGTAAAATATTACAGATGTCAGACAGTCTGCCTACTGTACCACCCATACATCATGCTAGTTCTTTCTGTCTTGCACTTCAACTAACATTATGGCTTAGCACTTCACCAGGTTATTGTATCAAGAAGTGTGACACACCTGGGAGCCATCAGCAATACTCATTCATCACAGATGTCACCCCAGTACTTACTAGTTATGTCCACCCCTCCTGGCATGTTTGTAGGGCAGTTATCTGTGATTTCACCCATTTACCTGGTGCACTTGTCCATTCTGGGGCACTGTTGAAACTGCCGCATGTACACAGACAACCCTCCCCTCTAAACTCCAAACACTCAGACCTGTGAGGGTTACCCATATATCACCCAATGTGGACATATGCACTCTCCAGCAAAGACTGGACTAACAGGTCAAGAGGATAAGATCAAAACCTGCAGCACACCATGTGGAACATGTAGCTCACCATGACACCCACTTTGACAGCCATGACATACAGTGAAAAGCCACACACTCATCTTCCCAGAGGCACTCACTGGATATCTACCTAAACAGCACAGACCAGCAAGGCAGACACAGACTCAGACACCATGACATGGCACATGCCAAGGGACACATATTTAACCTACACAGTGTGCCCTCAACCTAAGCCCCTAAGGCTAACCACCTTGCACAATACAGTGATCATGGGTAACTCAATACTAAGACACACACATCCCACTCACTAAGTTGAATATGGAGCAGGTAACAGTCAAATATCAATCACATGCCAGCATCTAACACATGACACAGCCAGTCATGTCACTCCACAATAACTACAGGTATCACTCCATATCCATGTGGGTGTAAATGACTCAAGACACACCTCCCTGAACTACAAGACAGAAGACAAGGTTGAACTCTCCAGGCAGGTGTGACAGTAGCCCTGGGCAATGTACCACTGTCACCCAGAATTATGCTGCGGTACTATCAACAGATGGTTGACTGCAACATTGGCTTAAGTATTACCTGTCATTCTCAGGGATCCAGAAACTCTCTTCTTGGGATGACATGATTGACAGAACCCAATGACTTGCCATGGATGTCCTACATCTGTCACCACTGAGTTGCCAGGTCCTGGCTAAGTGTCTTGCCACCCCTATGAAACCTTATTAGGCAGTGTTCCTAATGTTATTACCAGCATAACAGATACACATGTATGCAATCTGAGGGTCATGCTGCTCAACAGTGGACATCTGTCTGTCAAGATGCAGTCATTCATAGCAGTTGCTGGAGTGGAGGACACATGTCTGCTGCAATGGAGAGGGGGTTCGCAAACAGCAGACCTGCAGTATCAGGCTATGATGCATTCAACAGTTGTCAGGCTCCAAGCATGGACCACAAAACACCTCCACAGGTGGTGTATCCATATTCATTATGGATAGGAACACCTCCAGACTAGTATCCCATCATAGTGCACTGGAAAAACTTCCGGTACAACTGCCTTGGGGTAATAGTGCAATCCAGACCATAGCCTGCTAAGGGTCCACATCTATGTCCCTAGACTGTCCACGCACATTCCTCAACATCCTGCCATATGGTCCAATGCAACACTGACATAGTACGAGTCTTCAACTACCCCTCCATCACCTGGGGAATGTAGCCAAGCACCAGCACAGTGGCCTAACACTTCTGGGATTCATCATTTCCATTGCCCTAGACCAGCTCATACTTAACCGGGTAGAAGATGCAACAACCTTTACCTGTGTTGACCACTTAAATATGGGACCGTTGCTCATCGCCATACATCAATCCCTGCATGGTAAGATTCACACAGGTTGTAATCAACATGGAACCCAATATGTCAGCCACACCCCCAGAAAGATAACCACTTGGCAAAACCTCTCCAAACCTAACTTTGTAGCTATGAAAACAGGGATTGATGTCTTCACTGCACCCATGGCAATGGGATGTAGCTGCATGACTGTGGAATCATATAAATAGGCACTGTACAAACAGGTACATGAATGCATGCTACTAGCCAGAACCAACAGAAGTCAGACACTGTCCATCAAACACTGGGAGACAATGTGATGGCCCCTTCTCATTACTAAAGTGTACATCAGTAGGAGGTCACTGTTGCAGGGAAAGGTTGTGTCCCATGACTGTTGAACTCCCTTATTAGCCTCAAACACAACTTTGGATCCATCATGGAATCCCTGCCAGGCATTGATGGCAGCAGAGATACAGCAGACACTGACGACAGTCACAACAGCCTTTGATAGTTACATCAACAACCTCCACAGCATTAAACACAAGTGCTGCGAGTTACTGCACAAAGCTAATACCTATCCTGAGACAACAGATATTGGCTACAGTCTTGGCAACACATTTAGCGCCAGCTTTACCCCTCTCTTCCTCCATAAGTGAAGTGCTGAGTGAATGTGTTCTCACATGCTATATCCCATTTCTGTTCTAGGGATCTGTGTGTTACCAGGATGTGGCCTTGCAGCAAGGCCACAGGGTAGGACATTGTGGTGACACATCCACCATGTCATAGGCAGGGTACAGTATGTGCACGGTAATCCCCGGTCTGTAACACAGTGATTGCATATGCCTCACAGATTATAGGACTGAGGGTTGTACATAGGTATATGTTGATGTACAACATCTGTTGTTAAATGGAGAATGGTACATGTTCTGGTTTGGATACACCTCCGATTGCTAATAACCACAGCCACAGGGGATATTCATCAACCAAACACACTGGGATTACTATTCACACACACACACACACACACACACACACACACACACACACACACACACACACACACACACACACACACACACACGCACACACACACACACACACACGCACACACACACACACACACACACACACTTGTCAGTACTGAGATCCATAGCTTCATTGCTTCATAGGTGTGTAGAAGGTGAATGGGCCTGAAGACTCTACTAGGCTAGCCCAAGTGAATACCCTAGCATCAGGCCAGAAATATAAAATTGCCAAAGATTCCAAAGTCAACCGCAAGGCATTCTATAGTTATGTCAAAAATCTAAATGGCAATACTCAGATCTGCTCTGGGCTACAACAGAATACCATTAAATATACTGATCCCATGGATATTGCCAATATCCTGGCAGATCGATTTAGTGCCAACTTCACCCTCCCATCACCACATAAAGGGCCCGTCTCAGTACCAAAAGATTGCCAAATTCTGGTAATCATGGCCACTCAGGTAGAAACCACAGTCTCCAAAGGTAAGAATACAGCATCCATGGGACCAGATGACATCCCGGGCTGTGTACTACATGAACTACAAAATGAACTGGCACCTCACCTAAATGTCATGTCTAATCACAGACTCAGCTCAGGCTTCATGCCCACTGAGTGGCGCACAGCTACAGTTATCCCACTCACCAAGGGGGGGATCCACCTTCGATCCTGGGTACTATCGTCCCATCAGTCGGAAGAGCCTAATCTGCAGGGGCATGGAACACATTATCATGGAACTTATAAACAAAGACATTGACAACCTTCAAACACTGGACCTCACCCAGTTTGGGTTCGTGATGGGCCGATCTTGTCTAATGAACCTGATTGACTTCCTTGAATCAGTCTCCAGAGCTGTGGACGAGGGTAAGGCGGTCCACACAGCCTATCTGGACCTCGCCAAGGCCTTTGTCACAATCCCCTACTCTGGAATCATAGACAAACTTACTAAGCTATACATAAATCCCTACGGCACTCGATGGGTTGCCAACTGGCTTACTGACAGAACCCAGATTGTAAAAGTAGCCGACTCCAAATCCAGCTCCAAACAAATGACAAGTGGAGTATCTCAGGGTTCGGTCCTGCGACCACTCTTATTTGGCATCTACTTCTCTGAAGTACAGGCCAACACTAAGGGACTCTGGCTGACAAAGTTCGCAGATGACTGCAAACTGGGAGCCATTATTGAATCCCCAAATTATGTGGACTTTCTACAAAAAGGCCGTACAGAGACAGATGATTGGTGCCAGAGCCATGGGCTCAAGCTTAATGCCAAGAAATGTATAGTTATCCCCTTTGGGAAAAAAACAAGTAACCATGAATTACCACATAAGTGGCAGTACACTAAACACTGAAAGTGTGATAAGGGACTTAGGGATAAAAGTGTGATAAGGGACTTAGGGATACAGGTGGACAGTGGTCTCACCTTCGATAACCACATCACCACAACCATCAGGAAATCCTTCTATGTGGCACACCTCATCACTAAGGGCTTTTCATCCAGAAAAATGGAAGTCATTGTCCCACTGTACTTATCTCTTATTAGACCAATTATAGAGTACAATGCCCCATTTAGTATGTACCTCACAAGACATCTGCAACAGCTGGAAAGACTGAAGAAATACCTCACTAAAAGAATCACAGACCTAAAGCAGATGCCCTATGCTGACTGTCTAAAAAACTCCAGCTATACTCTGTGGCATATCGTCTACTCAGAGTCAATCTGTGCTTAACATACAAGGCCATGTCAAACCCTCAGCTGTTGGACATACTTCACTTAAAGAAATCCCAATCCCTCAGAGCCACACGCTCCAGGGATATAAACCTTGTCATCACAATGAACAAAACATGCTGGAGGGATAGGTTCCTGACCCAGAGACTCCCCATACTCTGGAATAGACTGTCCATACATGTCAAGCAGAGTGCCTCCTTGGTCCTCTTCAAAAGGAACCTTGATAATTGGATGGGAGATAGGAAATTCACCCCGGGGATCACATCAGTCACCCTGCTAGACAGGGGTCCAGGGAAGTAAATATTGTGGGAAGAAATATCCAGGGAATTGTTATGGCTAGGCTTGTATAGGCCCTAAGGCCAATAGCATAGTATCAACCTATGAACCTATGAACCTATGACAATAGTCCCCAGTCTGGCTCAGGAGTATAGTCACTGGAGTGGTCCCCAGGGGTGGGTATTGTATTCCCCATTCACTCATCCAGATTTCTATTGTGGGTGGCCAATGATGTGCACTGCTTCCCATTTATGTGATCTATATTCCATAAAATGGACAGTGTCTGAGTTGTGCACATCTCCCACATGCATGTTCTTTGACTTGTGGAAGTGTGCTTGAGGTCTCTGCGGCATGTTGTGTGGACAGATTGGTATCTTCTGATGTAGCATTCCTGACCTCATTTGGTGAGACCTGGCTATGTAACTGAGAAAGTGATTACCCCTACATTGACAGTACGATATGTTATTCAGTGGAGTTAGTGGTGTCTGTCCATACAGGGCACGTGTATAAGGCATGGTATTCCCTTTGTGGCCTATGTTTGTAGACTCTACAGTTGTTGCAGGCGTCCAGTGGGGAACATGGCAAAAGGGCCACTGTACACATTGATTGAGTTACTGAGGGGATGGAACAGGGTGCCATGTCCTTTTACTTGCTGGATAACACACACTCAGTCAGGAGATGTAACACATCAAAATACTTTCTGATGTTAGTGGTACTGTTGTCATCAACAGGCATGTAGTCCACTGCAATCCCACCATGGGTACTATCTGTGAGGTGGTTGCTGCCTAGCCAAGTGTCTTTGTGTATGATATGTGGTTGGAGAGTGGTCACTGAGTATTAGAAAGGTTGCCTATATTGTTCACTAATCCATACTGTCACATAGTCATTGCAAATGGCACTAGACATTCAGGGTTGCGGATTGTCTACACCAACCTCTATGGGGTTTGACAACTGTTGGCCTTGTAATGTGGACATTGTGACATATACTAGGTCCTCAACATAATAATTTAGCAAAATCCACTTCCAGTGGATCTTGTTATTATACAATCACACCACCACCCCCACACAACACACACACCCACCCTTGCCAGTACTGAGTTTCAAACCCCTACTTAGCTATGTATTGCTAGTACAGTGTACCACATTTATCGCATGCACCACAGAGCTTATAGGATGGATGTTGTCCCAAGGTACTTCTATTGTGAGGAACATCACCAGCCCTTGTAAATACTGGCATTGGGTGATGTAGTGGGTGAGAGATTCAAAAAAGTATTTTACCCTACACACATATTCTTTTGCCAGGGGTGAGGCTCAAACCTCTATGAAATTATCCTTTCAGACCATTATGGTTACACATTTACCACATGCACCACTGACCTTACATGGTTGAGGGTTGCCAACAGGTACTTCTAAGGTGGATGATATCTGCAGGACTGCTAAAGACAAGCACTGAGATGTGTACTGAGTGTAAATGGCACCAAAATATTTGAAGTACAGACATACATATGTACACATACAAACACTTGCTAGGAATGAAATTCAACCCCCTACCTATGTAGTTGTTGCTACTACATTGTTCTGCATGTATCACATGCAGCATAGAACTTACATCTTTGAAAGCTGTGCAAAGGTATTTTTATAGGTGAGTGACATCAGCAGCAGTGTTAAAGGAGGGGTAAGGGAAGTGTTGTAAGTGTGAATGACCATAAAATCAGGTCTTTACAAGGATACACACACAGTCTCTCACACAAACACTCACATTTATACAGTTGCTAGGATCAGGATTGAAACTCCTACCTAACTAGTTTGCTACACTATAGTATTATGCAATTATCGCAAGCACTACGGAGCTTATATGCTGGAGAGCTGTCCAAAGGCATCTTTGAAGGTGAGTGACATCAGTAGCAGTGCTGAAGGAGGGGTAAGGGAGGTTTTGTTAGTTGAAATGGCCTCAACCACATTCATCTAGAAACAAACACAACATTCACGTACAACTTTACATTTGACAGGACTGAGATTATAAATGCGACACGGATACCTATTTGTACTGCAGTGTTACACAGTTATTACAAGCACCACTGACACTATAGGGCTGTGGGCTAACCAAAGGTATTTCTATAGTGAATGACATCAACACATCATGTGATATAGGTCAATGGGATGTGTAGTGGGTGGGACAGGCCTCATAATGGGATTCTACTTGTCGCTGTCTGTCTTTCTCCTCCCTATGTCTGTGTGTGTGTGTATGTTTGACATATTATATTATGTTGGCCTTAGATATATGTAGGTATTCCTATCCAATGTGTGTGTGTGTGTGAAGTATCAATGGTGTACAATTTGGTGTGTGTGCACAGACAGCTGTGAATAACTGACATATGTAGTCCACTGTTTTGTGGGACATGGGCTTCATTTCTCTAAGTGTAGGAGCATGCCCAGTACGACCTTCTATATTGAGTGTGTGCATCCATTCTAGGGAGGGATGGACTCCAGTTCAGGGTTTTCTGTGCTACAGCTACACCTAGCAAACTGTTTCTGCAGGATATATGTAGATAGGTTGCCAGTATGGAGACACAATGGCCTTAACGCACAGAGGATACTGTAACTATTGCAGTCTGTGCTGCTTGTGTGACATGTTTGGTTGTAGCATAGATATTCTGACATATGTGCTGTTTTACAATATGATGTGTCATGTCATCAACTACTGACAGTTATCATTCTTTGCTCACAATTATTTACCGGGAAATACGAGATGAATGAAGCTGAGACCAATATTCTGAGGCATATAGACTACACATTCTGGCACACACCTGCCATTGTGGAGGGGTGGCTGCAGACAACAGACTGCTGGTTTTGTGTAAATGGTGCAGAAGCTTGTTAGTATGCTGGCTGGGGTTCCCCTCCTTGTGCTTTTTTCAACTTCATGGAATGGCCATATCCTGCTGGGGCCGTACCTCTCATCTGTACAGATACACCTATGTTATCCAGAGGCAGGACGCATATATCTGGTTAGTTTACCTTTACATTGTTGTTTACAAGCAGTATTGTGGTGGATATGTGACCCTTATTGACATCCATGATTGTGACCTATTGACACCAACTGCTCTTTGGGCCATCACATGTACTGCAGTGAGGGTTTTCACCTTGTGTAGTGCTGCCTAGTATGTTGACACCAATATTTGTTATGAATTTCCTGCTGTCCCATATAGCTGTCTGCTGCTATCCCATTCCGCCACCCAATTCCCTTGCATACTTGCATCCATATCATACATACAAGTATGAGAACATACTACTCCATTCAGTAATTGATAGAAACAGTGACTTACCTTGTTGCTGGGCCAGTACTGAGGACAGTGCTGGAGGGCCGACTATGCTGGATGCACATAGTACAGGTCCTGTACATGGTACAGCTCAGGTAGTGTCATGTTTGGCATCCCTTTTACTGTATGTGCGAGTCAGAGAGAGGTATCAGGACCTGGGTCCCTACAGTGTCAGTGTGTGTGCTATGCATTGCCTCTTTGCCAAGGCCTGGGCATACTGTGCATGCCTCCTTCTGCCTACAGGGGCAACCTCAGAATGTTCCTCTTCCGAGTCCCTCTGTGCCTGTGCTGGCCTTGTCTATGGTGGGGAGCTGTGTGGCCCTGCCCCGTGCTGTTCCATCTGTAGCTGTTTCCGCAGGATCATATTGTGTAGCATGGCACATACTATGAACATATGTGTACATGTAGCTGGAGAGTACTGCAAGGCTCCACTGGATATGTCACGGCAACGGAACCGTGACTTGAGCATCCCAAACACATGCTCTACAATGATCCTGGCTTGTGCGTGTGCCTCATTATGGTGTTCTTGTTCAGGTGTGTGTGCATTTCTGATGGGTGTCATCAGCCATAGCTCCAGTGCATAGCCAGCATCCCCCACTAGATAGCCATATGGGATGCCCCCCCTGCAAACGCCTGATACAGCTGTGAGCAATGCCAGATGTGGGAGTCATGATAGCTTCCATGGCTGCCAGCACACACATTCATGATAATGCCCTGGGCATTGCGCACGACCTGGCAGTTGGAGGGGAAGCCCTTGCAGTTTATGTAGACTCTGCCTCACTCACTGGGTGGTGCTTTGATGTGAATGTGCGTGCAGTCTATAGCACCAACTACCTCATGGTATTCTGCTATACGGTGGAAGAGATGCATACGTGTGGTCAGCTCCTCATGGGTGGTAGGGAAATATATGTGCTCATTTGCGTGTTGTGTCATGGCATCCAGGAACTGGTGGAGTACCCTGGATGCTGAGGCCTGTGAGATACCCATGATATCACCAGTTGGTCTTTGGAAGGTACCTGTGGCAAGTATTCTTAAGCCTAGATATACCTAGGTATCCACTGGGATGGGTTCCACTCTATTAGTTCTGTGTGTGAGGCATGGCTGGCACAGCTCAACAATTTGCTGTAGAATGTCCCTGTCCACCCTATAGTGCTCTACTATCTCCAGCTCATGTAAGCCCTGGTAGGTTACCCTGGGTCTGTACCCTCTTCTCATCCTCCTCATTGTGGGTTGGTTGTCAGCATTCTCCGCCTCACCATCCTCAGTCTCTAGCACATATTGATGAAGTAAAGCAGCAGCAGCCTCTAACATTTTTAGTTAGTTTTGCCAGTTAACAATCCCCCATCTGTGCACACCAGTGGTGTACAGTTTGTGGGAAAAAACAGTCTGTAGGGTGTTTGCATAGTTTATAGTACTGTGCTGGGCTGCTGCATGTGTAATTGGCTGATTCTAATACATTCCACCTGCCAGCTATGTTAGTTCTCCTTGATTGCCTTCCTAGTGCTGTTTTCCCTTCCCAGGTCCTCCCTATTTAAGCCCTGAGGCATGTTGCACATACCCAGTGCTCAAATGTAAACAGTGCTGCCATTTCCTCATTTTTTTTTTGTGTTTAAATCCCGGTGCATGGCGTGCACACCCGTTTAGTCTATATACACAGTGCTCAGGCACATCTGACACACCCCCTTCCTTAGCTGTGCTTAGCTAAGGGCAAACACGGGCCACAGAGATCCAATGCGCTTACAGCAAGCATGACACACCCCCTTATGAAGTCATTCAGCTCTTACACTTGCACTGTTGTATTGCTGCACCTACACGATTAGGTACAAGCTAACACTTTGAGGAAATCTGTGATTAAGTATAATTCCCCTCATTTGCATACCCCAATATGTATGTCATTAGTTACTGCACTTAAACGGACCCTTTCTCCTTGACAATCAGTCCTCCGTGGCATTGTTTACATTCTGCATGCCATTGGCTATAATGGCAAAATGCAGAATTAACCTAAAATTTACTTTTCTCGGTTTTTTTTTTTTTTTTTCCCGGCACGATCCCGTTTGTGCACTGCTGCCCTAAGCTTAAATGGCAGTGATGGCTGTACAAAAAGAAGAGTCTGGTATGTTTGGTGATGAAGTGGCTGATGATCAAAATAAGAAGCGATAATCTGTTCGGCATTCTTTAGCACCTGGACCCAAGGAGTAATGTCACGGGATTTCTTTAACTTATAGAGGGAATTATTGCTACCTGGAATTGTGACAATCTATTAACAAATACATATTCTTTATGTTTCCTTATAGGTATTCAATTGTCCACTTCTTGAATAGCCCTAAGGATCTGTCTACAGTCTTCCCATCACTAGGGAAAGGGGTGATTGGACTATGCCACCTCTTGGTTATGGCTTTCTTAACTGCTAACGCCATTATCTGTAGAAAGTAAGAAGGGATCTCTAAATCAGAAGTTATACCATACATAATGTCCCTTCTGTCCTGCTCTTAAAAACAGTTTAATGGGTCAACTATAGGTTAGATCTTTGTTTTATGGGTAGCCATTTGCCTTTTCTAGGGAGATACAGTGATGCTCACAGAGAGGTCAGTTTGTAATGAATTGGTAGATGCCGTTAGAGGTAGTCTGGAATGGGGCAATATTTTACTTGCAGGCAGAGGCAAAAAATGGGAGCCCATATTAAACTGAAAAGGAGAATGCTTTTGCCAGTGGTTGCTCAGGAAGTTGGGATAGAAAAGAGTGATTGTTTAGCCCAAAAGAGGAGTAAGTTTATTTTGCCTCTCAATTTGTGTGTGTGAAAATAGAATTTTAGTGAATGATCAAGCCATAATCCAAGGTATATGAAGGTGGACGTTGTCTCTATGGAATTGTGAAAATCAAAGATAGTAAAATAGTCAGGTGCTTGTTGAATTTTCTGTGGAGTTTCAAAAACCATAGTTTTAGTCTTAGTTATGTTGAGAGATAGTTTATGGCATATGTGCCGTTTGTGGAGCTCATGTAAGTCTGACTGGAGATGGGATTGAATGCTTGTGTGAGAGTGACCTGGTAGGTAAATGAACATGTTGTCAGCATATAGGATAAGTGGGAGATGGGGGTGGTCACACAGAAGTGTTTTTAATGAATATGTAGAAGAATAAGTTTACAAGAATGGATCCTTAGTAATAGATGCAGATTCTGATTGGGAAGATATTGTTTTCACTCTGACATTTCTGTCAGTGAGGAAGTTTTTAAACCAGAGAGAAGTGCCTAGACTAACACCAATAACTTTTTTTAAACCAGAGAGAAGTGTCTAGACTAATACCAGTTTCAATTAGTTTGTTTCAGGGAAGATCGAGGTAAGTAAGGTCAATGTCTTTGTCAGGTCTATAAATAGAGCACCTGTAAGGAGGCAACTATCAGAGTTTTGCAGGATGTCTTCAGTTAAGGAAGAAAGTACTGTCGTAGTACTTATGCCTGGGTCAGAATCCATACTGTTTAAAAGAGACCAGGTGGTTCCACCGGACAGAGACAGAGTTAGATGTTGACTATCTTTTCTAGATGTTTGCCAAGAATTGGGTGGATGGATATTGGAAGTGTGATGTATCATTTGGATTGGTTTGCTTTGGGAGGAATTTAATTAGAGCAGTTTTCCAAATTTGTGATAATGATGTTTTGTGTGAGACATAGATTATGTATGTGGGTGAGGAAGACATAGATGCTTTATTCAGTGATATATGAACCAGGGGGTTATGTTGTCAGATCCAGAAAGGGTGTTAGTGGTAGTATTTTCAAGTACAATAGAAACATCTTTGGGTTGTATTCATTTGAAGTGGAAGACAGGGATGATCTGTGGTGGGGTGGGCAATGCAAGACCTGTGGGAGGTGTGGTGTTTATTATTAATTGGAGATTACTACATTTTTTTATGAAATCTTCTGGAGAAAGTTTTGTTGTACCACATTGAATAGTGTTTGTAGACAGGATCTCATGAGTAAGTTTACTTCATGTAAGGTTAACTTCTTTCCAAAAGTGTTTGTGGAAATGTAAGAGGGTAATTTGTGTCTGTTTGGAGATTTCTTTTGTGCCTTCTGATGAACTTCACTATGCTACATAAGGCTATAAAGGTGGTAAAGTTGTCAGTTGTGCAGGGCTGTTTCCATTTTTGCCATCCTTCATCCCTTAGAAATAAAAGATCTTTGTGTTATTTGTATAGCCATTTAGATTTGGTGGGGTTATAAAGCCTGTGTGTAAGTGAAAATAATTTGTCTAACAGCTGGAGTAGAATGTCTGTTAGGTTTATAGCTGCTGAATTAGGATCATGTAAGAAAAGTATATGGTTCCAGTTGTGGGTTATGAAAAAGGTTCTGAGTTTGCCAATATTAGTGTTATAGGTTCATAGGTTCATAGGTTGGTACTAGGTTATCAGCCCTAGGGCCTATACAAGCCTAGCCATAACAATTCCCTGGCTATTTCTTCCCACACTATTTACTTCCCTGGACCTCTGTCTAGCAGGGCGACTGACGTGATCCCTGGGGTGAATTTCCTTTCTCCCATCCAATCGTCAAGGTTCCTTTTGAAGAGGGCCAAAGAGGCACTCTGCTTGACATGTATGGGCAATCTATTCCAGAGTCTGAGGAATCTCTGGGTCAGGAACCTATCCTTCCAGCATGTTATGCTTATTGTGATGACAAGGTTTAGATCCCTGGAGCATGTGGCTCTGAGGGATTGGGATTTCTTTAAGTGTAGAATGTCTAACAGCTCTGGGTTTGACATGGCCTTGTATGTTAAGCAGATATCGCCTCTGAGTAGACAATATGCGACAGAGTATAGCTGGAGTTTTTTAAGGCGGTCAGGGTAGGGCATCTGCTTTAGGTCTGTGATTTTTTTAGTGAGGTATTTCTGCGGCCTTTCCAGTTGTTGCAGATGTCTTGAGAGGTACATACCAAATGGGGCATTGTATTCTATAATGGGTCTAATGAGGGATGAGTACAGTGGGACAATGACCTCCTCTTTTCTGGATGAAAAGCCCTTAGTGATGTGGTGTGCCACATAGAAGGATTTCTTGACTGTTGTGGCAATGTGGTTATTGAAGGTGAGACCACTGCCCACCTGTGTCCCTAAGTCTCTTATCACACTTTTGGTGTTTAGTGTACTGCCACCTATGCGGTAATTCACGGGTACATGTTTTTTTCCCAAAGGGGATAACTATACATTTCTTAACTATAAATTTCTTGATATTGAGCTCTGGTTTCTGAAGGTTTTTCATATCAGTGGCAGCTTTATGGGGCATTTGGCAATTGTAAAGGTGCTTAACAGTGGTAGCTTAGTGATGGTGGCAGAATGTTTATGTTGGAGATGGAGTTTAGCATACTTGTAAAAATCAGATCAAGTGTGGATTTTTGGAAGATCTGAGGTTAGGTCTTGTTGGTTATTTTATGGGTTGAAGGAGACCTAGGTCTGCAGGGAAAGTATCCATGTCTGGTGAAAGAGGATCAAGATAATTAAGACTGAAGTCACTTAGAATGATTATGTTATTATTTTTGGGACAGTTATTAAGGATATTAGTAATAAGTGATTTGAAGTTATTTAGTAAAGAAGGATTTGGCAGATAGGCTATAGCAATATGTAATGGTTTGCCATTGTGACTTGAAAATTTTAGCAGAATCAAGTAACCCTAATTTGTTTAGTAAAGAAGGATGTGGCTGTAATGGTAAGAAGTGATTTGCCATTGTGAGTTGAAAATTTTAGCAGAATCAAGTAACCATAATTTGTTTAGTAAAGAAGGATGTGGCTGTAATGGTAAGAAGTGATTTGCCATTGTGAGTTGAAAATTTTAGCAGAATTCAGTTGAGACTAGATTCCGAGGAGGAGTTTCACAGGGCAATGACTTTTGGTTTAGGTTATTTTTGTTCATAATTAGAGAGCCTCCACCAGATTGTTTACCTGGTCTGGCATAACTGATATACTTATAGGAGGTTATAACGTGTTGGAAGGTGGGAATCTTGCTAAACCCAGAATTCTGTGACTACTGGAATGTCTGAGATGTGCTGCAAAATTAAAGCATTTATGTGATCTAGTTTGTTTCTTGTGATATTGGCACTGTGGAGGGCAAAGGTTAGAGTAGAAAGAGAGTAGTTGTGATGTTGAGGTAAGGGAGTTAGGCCTGAGTAGGGTAATACCTCTCAATTGTCCCTGATTTTCAGGAATGTCCCTGATTTTGACTCAGATTTTAGCTCTGCCCCTCTTAATCCCTCCTAACATTGGTGCCTTTCAGAAGAAAGGTGGTGAATTATACTTAATAAATAATGGCATTAATTAAGAGTTATAGATTTTTTCCCTTCAGAAAATGCATATTAATTAACATTCTGTTATTCTATTTATGTCTTTAGTTAATATAACTAATATTTTAAAAGTGTTCCTGAATGTCCCTGAATTTTTTCTGGATTTGTCCCTGATTTTGCTTACATTTGCCCCTGACTGGTTGAGAGCTGCAATGTTACTCTTCAGAAGGCATATGAAGGTTATGGGGGACAGTCTGAAGGAAGTATTTTGATGTTTTAGGCAGAGAGAGAAAAGTATTTATTTGTCTTAGCAATTCACAGAAGAGTTATCCAGTGGTTTGGGAATTGGCTTGATCTGATTAATGGGGGGTGGGGGTGTTATAATGGTGGTTTGCTGGTGTGTGACTTCTTGAAGTAGGAGTAATACATAGTGATGTGACGATTGGCTATTATGTGTTTTATGGAGATGTTTGATATTGGTTGCAGAGAGTGAGGTTAGTGAAGAGGAAAGAGGGAAGAGGAAGGAAGAAGAACAGGGTAAGATGTGGAAGAAGGATCATTTTATTCACTGTATGTTTGCATAGGAAGTTGTAAGTGGGAGTTAAGACTTCCAGTAATATTGTAGCACTGACTATGAGGGTAATAAGGTAAGAGGGTTATGTGGTTTTATAGTAGTTTCTTTTAAGTGGAGGAGATCAGAGCAAATATGTTTGATGGGCAAGGGTGGCTGGAGAGTTGGGGATGGAGGGATAGCAGTGGGGACTACTGCATGTGTTCTGGGTGATTATTAGTCAAAGCCAGTATGTAGTAGTGAGCTCAAAAATGGAAGGCCCAAATGCATGTGCTGTTGAGAAATAACAGCTTGAAGAAAAGGGGGAACTGCTAGTAATTGCATTACAGTAAAGCAGTGTGTGTTGGTTCACCACCTTAATGGGTGTTTGCCTTACAAACACAAGGTACAGGGTTTGAGTCTCAAAAGGGATAATTGGCTTGGCTTAAAATGGCTCATAAGGGCAGTTAGCCTAGTACTAATCTATGAACCTATGAACCTATAATGAGGTAGAGTAGTTCCCCGAGTGTGGGGATAACTGCTACTGAGTATTACTCAGCTGATACAACAGCCCGGAGGTATAAAACCATAAAAGGAATCTACATGTAGAGATGGAAGTGTTTTTGAAAGGAAGAGTCAGTCAAGGAGCAGCCATGGGGATTCCTCCTGCCTTTACATAGTTGTAAACCTGAAAAGTAGAAGTGTAAGGTATTAAGCACAATTGGGAAATGCACCTTAAGTGGTTTTCTTTTTGTTTGTTTTTGCTTTGTTAAGGTGCCTGTGGGAAGAGTGTGGCTAGAATCCACTTTAAAGCTGACATCTGTTTACAATATGAAGACAAACTCAAGTAGTCTGACAAAGTCTGAAATACCCAAGGGAGGAAAAGCAAACAGTATAAGAACTAAACTTGGGGGAATACATCTAAAGTAGCAGGAAAAAGAGGAAAAGTATTGTTTCTCACTTTACAGTGCTCTGTACCAACTGTTGCACAAAGAATAAAAATAACATTTTTACTTTAGAAGATTTTCGTTGTCCATGAGAGTGCGATGTACTGTTGTTTTAAGTGACGTTATTGTTTTATGGGAGGGAACATATTGAGGAAAGGGATATGTTGAGTGTACAGGTAGGGAATTTCTTCTCAGCCATATTAAAGGAAGATTTGCAATTGATCATCATACAGGTATACCACTGAAGTAGATGTTAGACTTGTTTTGAACATTTTTTTGCTGTGCTATTCTTATCCTGCTGCCTTAGTACATTGCTAGTTATGTTTTCTTATGGTACTACACAAGTACTATTTATTCCACAGCATACACACAGAAGTGCATTATTAAGGAGACCAGTCTGGGAGACACTCTGTAACATTATCAGAGTTAGCAGTCACAATCCAAAAATAGATTGCAGCATTACCATTATAAACTGCATGCATAATATATATGGTCATTTTTTTTTTGCATTTTAATGTAATATTGCATTAACTGGCCACTTTGAGCATCAGCATAATGACCCTAAATGTCGCACCTTCCAGAGCAAAAACAATAAGCAGAAAAAAAATAGGAGGATATAACATAAGTATACAGAACTAACTCAGTGACAGTTTAACTTTTAAGCATGTTACTATAATACTGAAGAAGTCTGTACACATGAATGGGTGTGGTGCCTGACTCCCATAAAGTATATTTCAGATTACTTGCACAGACTTTAATGAAACTCTATTTGTAGACAGCACTCATTGCAAATATTTATTAGCATAGTTAGAATGCACAATTGCATGGGAGAAGGCGTACTTTGAAAGATTTCAAAGACTAACATATATTGTGCTATAGCAAAATTATTGTCTGGACTTTGGTAGGAAACAAGGCAATATTCCATAGCACAATGGACGTTTCATAGTCCACGTCATACTTATAAGGTGGAGGTAAACCTCACTGGGTACTTGGAATATGTTAATTAGCTCTCACCTCATTATGCCTTATGAAACACTCAATTTGCATAACATGCTGCTGAGATCAGCATGGTGTTTGTTCTTACACAAAGCCATGCAAACGTCTGAGTAGTACAAAACAGGGATTAAGGCTTTTGCCTAGATAATGCCTTGCAAGTATCTCTCATTATCAGTACTGGTCAATCAATGATGTGTTAAGGATCCTTGCTAATGAGAAATCACACTTCAAGAGTGAGTGTCAGACAAGTTATGTCCTAAAAATAATTTTTGAAATGTTTAAGTAGGAGTGAACCCTGAAGCTCATATTTATCCACATATTCTAAAATGTAAGGGAAGTGACTGTGTACACAACTCAGACAGTGGAGGATGATGGCTAACAATGTGGCTGAAATATAAAACCTACATAAAATGTAAAAAGAAGAGTTTATAGTAACCTTTAATATATTCCTTGAACAAAGGTAGTACAGATAAATAGTGCATAACAACTGTCAGTATCTGTCTTGCTGTCAGTTCTTTCTACCCTCACATCGTTTATCATCCTTGCATTTCTAATGATCCAATTCACACAGTTAATGCAATATTACATTTTGTTTGAATGTATCATCAATGGTGTCTGCATTTGCAGAATATATCAATTATTATTATGATGTGCAGGCATCAGCAAATTTAACTTCCTGCTTACTTTTTTATGGATTATATTATTTCTGTATGAAGGGATGATCACAGACCTGTGCTACTGCACTTGAGGATGTCCTAGCATAGGGTTATCTATGTCTATTGCTTGCAATAACCAGCCAGTGCATGGGTAACAAAGTATGGTTTGTTTGTAGACATCAATGTTACTCTTTTGTCTGCTGAGTGCTTATGTTAATCAAGTGGTGAGTTTCTATGGACTTTGCTGTCTCTAAGCTATTGCCATTGTATACTGTGCCTGCCTCCATCTGCCATGATCATCGCCTTCTGCTGGCTTCTCATCTGAACCCTCATCTGTGACAGCTGCCATATCAGCAAAGCAAACAACACCAGAATTACTCATTCTAAAGACTTAAACCTTGCCTGTGTTATAAATACGACCTACTGGAGAGACAGGTATGTATCCCAGAGACTATCCCTTCTCTGGAACAAGCTCCCTATTCATCTGAAGCTGAGGTCCTCCCTAACCCAATTCAAGTGTAACTTAGAAAATTGGATGAGAAACAGAAAATGTATCCCTGGTTTGGCACCTATGTCTTTAATGGACACAGGCAAACTGAAAATGGTTCATCTCCCAGGCCCCTGCTTGTAAATGTTTCATCTCCCAAGCCCCTTCTTACACTTATCAGGGCTACCAGAACTTGTCAGAGATTTGAGATGCATGGCTAGACTTAAAAAGGCCGTTGAGGTTGTTAACCTAGTAAATACCCATGAACCTATGGTGCTGGAAACTGTGGTCTCTGTCCTGGGTCACCCTGCTGCAACAGTTTTCTAAGTATGATATTATGTAAGATGGCACACATAGTCAGTATTTTAGAAGATGGGGGCAGGTTTATTTTGGGGGGCACCTCTAGATATATCCAGACCTTAGAACCATGGCTTGCACAGCCCAAATTCATGCTGTATATCTCTAGTCTGTGCATGAGCAATGTTCTAACCTTGTTCAATGGAATGTTTTGGTTTCTCCTCCACTTTATGAGCCATTGATCTAGGGCATATCCATAATCCCTCTACATGCCCTTGTGGGAAGTCATCTCTTGCAAACTTTTGATACAAGTCACAGATGTGTCATACCTGAGAGTCGTAGAAACTGCACTGATGGATTGCACACACATTACAGATGATAGCTTGTGCATTACAGACCACCTGGCAGCTGATGAAGTGATATCTTTTTATTTCCATATACCTTGTTCCCAATTCAACAGCCAGAGCCTTTATTTCAATGTGGGTACAGTCTATGGCCCCCAGTACCTCAGACAAATGGGCTATGGCATAGGAATTGTACAAGGTACTAGGTCTCTTGTTTTGAGTGTGTTGAAACCAGGTTTGCTCCCCCCACATGTTGAAGCATTGCATTAAAAAACTGGAGGAGTACTCTTGAGGTATAAGCCTCTAAAACCCCCACTAGTGTCCCCTGTAGGTCACTGAAAAGTCCATGTTACTAAAATACGTAAAGCTACACATATCTTAGTATCCACTGGAATGGGTTCTCCATGATTCCAATGGGGTCTCAGATGGCTCCAGCAGATGTCGACTATTTCCTGTGTAGTATCCTTGTTCACCATGTATTTGCCTAATATTTCTATTTCATGTAGCCCTTGATAGTTCAAACATGGACTAAAAGCCCTGCACCTTTGTGGGTGATGTCTGGCAGCAGCAGTACCTTCTATGAGAGTCTTTTGCAGATATATGTTTACAATGCCTGAGGCAACCCCTAACATTTTTTTAGAGCTTGCCTCTGGCCATATTCCAAAATGTATTACAATTCAGAGCTAAAGCATGCATGCTGTGTTGATGTTTGTTGTATATGTTTCTGAATCACTCCTCCATGTTTGTTTGCTTCATTAGCATATATCACAACTCATTATGATCATTAGGATATTCTTCTAATCTTTGTTTTACAACTGACCACATCATATACACCTGTTTCTTGAATTGAAAACTCACTGCTCTTTATTGCTCATCACGCACATGATCTCAGTATGATACGAAGAGATTCATGAATCCTGGCCTAGATCTATTGGGTTGGTCAAGTATTTAATTGAGAGTCTGAAGTATTGATCAGTGCATGCAATAAAAAACTAAAAAGAAAGTAAACATTAGAATGCATATGGCATCTGTGAGTTCTATGAAAGTAAGAAAAATGTAATTGAACATTCATTGTTATGCACTATAACATACGAGTTCATGCGTTCATTGAACAAGCAGCATCTTCCACAGGTGGTCCCCTAAGACCATGATTACTGTCTGCCCATAATATTTTGCACCATCTTTATGAATCACACTGAAAACTTTTATGTGAGAAAGGAAAGCAGCCTATTTGTACTTATACATTAGGGGCAAGAAAGCTTAAAACCTAAATCTTAATGTTTACCTGTAGATGCCTCAGACTACATACATTAGCATTAATATGAAGAGTTAAGCTTTATAATATTTTAGTTCATCAAAGGCTTATGGCAAGCCGTACAAATTAGTATGGACTAAGCTCAGCTAAGCCACTATTACTGAAAATCTAGTCCATGCACAAGCAAATTTTTTGTTTATTTCAGTTATATGAGAAAGTAATTAGAATCAAAACATGAGCAAATGGATTTTGCAATATTAAAGATTAGTGGAGACGGAGTGCAAAATAGAATGTCATTAACTTTTTTCATTTAATTTTAACAGCAGATATGCACTATTGCTTTGAAAACCTTTAAGGCAATCAGAAATTCACATTGCAGCTAGATGCGTACCTTATAATTAATAACGCTTGTCTCACAAAATACATCAGTAACAATACTGTTAACAAGGGAGATTGGCTTAAAAGATAATATAAAGGATTTTTCATTGGTAACTCATACCTGCAAGAATTTAAGAACCAATATCTGAAACCAGTTGATCACAGCAGTAAAACGTAATTATACTAGATTCTAGAGGGTAATTTCCCTATGACCTATTAATCATACATTTCATTTGTGCTCATTACTTCTGACACATCCAGAGGAGAAATGTGGAACATAATTCTGATCATTTCTTTATATAGAACAAAAATATAAAGATTATTCAAATGATTTCCTACCCCAAAGCACTACACTAGCATGAATGTTAAGTTTCAAAGAACATTTTACAAACTAGAGAAATTATGATACCTTTGTTATATTTGCTGTGTACAGAAACATTCTACCAATATGAAGGGTGCTATGTAAACTGTAAAAACTTCATGGAGAAGCAAGAAACTATATTTTGTCCCTTGCATATATAATGAGCAACGACGAAGAGAAATAGAGAAAAAAAAGAACTCAGCCTTAAACAGGGAACACGACAAGATGTGCATATGATATACATAATGCAGCAAAGCAAATGATGGTCTCTGTTTTGTACTTTCATTGCTAATTAATTCTGGTTAATCTGTGCGTAGCAGTAATGCTATAAAATGCTTACAATGGTGTCATTAACTTCAAAGGATTGTAATATAAAAATGTTTTGAGAATTTTTTTATAGAAAATATACCTAACTGTATGTTCTGAGTGAGGTATCTGACAAATCAGACCTATACAGACATAAGAATAGCAGTAAAATGAAAGCTTTTGTAAGTTCCGTATTTTAGTGATTTAAGTACTAATTATCTTCATGTTCCTTATTCATTATGTTGAAAAATTAGACATTATTGGGCATTGAAACTATAGACTCTGGAGCTCAAGGGAAACCGTGCTTATGAAAAGTCACATGCATGATCATTAATTGTAACTTGCACGTGCCAACAAAATAATTTAACACAGGAAATTCTTTTTCCTTGCCTTTTCAAAATGCTTCCTGTTTCACTTTCATCTAGGAAAATGATGATAGCCTATTAGTCAAAAAGTGTCCCATGGCTATACTTTAAACTATTTAATAAGACACAGTAGCATAGTGGTAAATGAGCAAGTGGCAAACATCCACGTGTACTGTTAAGGCAAAAAACACAGCATGGAACTTTCACTCATATGAAAATGTAACTGCAACAAAAAATGAAATTTCTAGTAGTTTCCTTCTGTGTCTGTGTTGTAATGACAATCGATATCTGAAGGATCATTTTAGCAGCTTTATGGTGGGAAAGATATATCTAATACTCATTTCTTATCAAAATGCTATTTATCTATCCATGTCTGCTTCATGTGATACTTGGTTTCAAGAAGCCACCACACTCTGTGCTCTTGGAAAATGTTATCTTTTTATTGTGTGCATGCTAATTATGAGAGAAATTAGCCAAATCAAAGATCAGTTTTGATGCATTGTCACTGTTTTGCTGATGATAGACTACTGTATAATTTCTTTACTCAGGACACTATGCCCATTGTAAATTCATTGGCAGATTACTTTGACTACATTACTAAGTAGATGTTTCCTAAAAGGTGAAAAAATAATGCATCACAGACTTTTGCCATGGCTATGCATGACACAGTTAGGGACTCATATTGTCATACCATGGACTCTTCTAGTATATGTGGGGATGACAGCCTTCAATCTGCATCAAAGGTTCTCATCCTTGCATAACTCTATCATTATAGTTTAATAGTAAAGGAACTAATTTGACTGGTTAGAAAGTCTTTCTGGCTTCATCTAATGGATCTTGTCTTTATTAGAAACCTCATTCCATCTGAAGACCAGGCTGTGATTAAACAAGCCTTGTTTTCTTATCAGAATAATTCTCTTTACCTGAGGCTAAGTGATGCAAATCTTAACTGCTTGCTACTGGTGTAGATCTCTGCTCCTTGGCTATTGTGTCATTACTAACACATTATTTGGGTTCTTTGGAGGTTTCAATGGTGGCAGATTCAGTCCCAAATCATTTATTTTGTTCCTTCCTTGATGTATTAGGAACTGTATTGACATGGGTTTCACCTGTCTAAAAGAGTGCCTGGTAAAATATAATCCACTTCACAACATCAGCACCACTGCATTGAGCAACTGTAATTCCAAGTGTGAATCATGCATCCCCAGGGAAGAGCTCAAATACCTATTGTGCTCCTTTCTATTGGAACCTACTACTATTACAGTGGCTAATAGCGTCTCCTATGTTAAACACTGTCAAGTATCCCATACAACAATTGCCAGGAGATTGAGAAAGCCAGAATAATTGTTGCAGCTTGAGTTCAACACTTGCTATGCCTCAGAACATGTTCTAAATTACTCCTCAGCTAGCCATAATATTGTAGAGAAATGAATAGGCCGTTTCAATAGTGAACTTCTTTTCTTAGTGCTGGTGAAGGGGAAGGATCACATCAGGTGGCATAGAGGACTTGCCAACCAACTTTGTAAATTAAGAGGTGACTCAAATGGCCCAGTCATAAATCAAGCACTATTATACTGGCAGATAAGTTAGACTAAGTAATGGCTCTGCTGAACCATGTAATGCAAGATACATCAAATCTAAAGCAAACAGTGAAGTGGAAAAAGGAGAAAATTCAGCTTGTGAAAGCACAGAAAATAATTTGAGACGATTTATCCACATGGGGTCTGAGTGACCTTTGGAGAATACATAAACTGATAACCCATGTTCCATTTTTGTCTCACTTGCAGTCATTTCATGTAGTTAGCTAGACCTTCTAGTGGGTTTTTAATGGGTTCTGCAAGTGACAAAACAACAGAACCAATTCTACATCCCTTCTCAGATCAAGATGCTGTAAGCAAGAGGAGCTCTCCCAGAAAGAGTGCAGCATACATCTAAACTGAGCAGATATACTGAGCAGTTTCCGACTTGTAGCTCAAGTTCAGCACCTGTCACTGATTCCTGAATTGAACACTGCTTTGCAAATTTTTTTAGATACCGGTAGTATTCAAAATGCATTCTGTGATGCATTCCAGTAAGCTCTTGTTTTACTGTTTTTTTTTTAAACATGGGAATTTAATAAAGCCTACACAGACTTTTTCCATGAAGGCATTGTGGCACACTGCTTACATGAAAGTAAGCAGGTTTGCAATCCAATAAACAGAACTGGGCAGCATGCATGGGTGCGCCAACACGGAAGTATCTGTGGCATGCAAATCACCTCATAAGCAGAATTGCATTCAAATGAGGAGTAGAGCAATCCAGCAAGCAGATTAGCAGTCCTGCAGACACTGCATTGGTGTCCTTAGTGTACATGGAAAAATTCTGTGTACTGGATTTTAAACAGACAGCAGGGGCTGTAAAAGTGTAGTTACATGGACAGAAATAGCATAGCAGACACATATATGTCCATAATTATCCACCATCTGTCCAAAACCGTATGGGGAAATAACTTTAAATAATTTTATTTTTTTAATGATGTGGGTATGTTTGTGGGGTGTACTGCAATTTGGAAACATGCATTTATTAAAAAAATAAATAAATAAAAAAGAGTGTAAAGTGTATTAGTATGTGACAGAAATGTATTATAGAACCCTGTGTGGAGTATCTACAATGGTGGAATGGTGCTGTTGCTAACGAGGCAGGGCCTGGAACCATATAGTTTCCAGGTTGTGTGCACAGATCTCTATGCAAATGAGATGGGTTACTGAATAGCACAAATGGGTATCCATGTTTGCAGATCCCATTCGTGTAAGCACAGAACTGTGTTGGTGCCCAGAGAAGAGGTAGTTGGCATCAAGCGGGGGTGTGTCTGAGAACTTGTAAGCTCATTGGAGCTCAGTGGCACCTATTTGTGTGGTGTGGTGCTCTACTGAGCAGGGGGTTGTGTACAGTTTCTGCTAAGCATTGTTTACCTTTGAGGTGCATTTTTCCCATGTTTTTGTATGTTTGCACGATGCACCACCATGCTGAGCATGACCTTTCATGGGGGTGTGTGCAGTGACTGCTGAGCATTATTTACCTTTGTGGCGTGTGTTTGCATGGTGCGCCACAGTACTGAGTGAGAAAGGCTGCCCAAAAAAAAAATGTCTGAGAAAGTCAGTGGTATATTAATTACTGATGACCCCTGTTTCACTTAAACTAGGGCCATTAACAGTCTGTAATGATGTACTTGGCTGGAGGAATGCATCATAAGTAGCCAATCACACAGACTGTACCTACATCAGAGCACTATATAAGTTGCATACACCCTACTATCTGATTTCACCCCCATACTCTGCACCAGTGGAGTACAGACTTGGGATTTTTAACTGAAGGAATGCTAGGGGCTGCTGCAGGTCTGCTACATCTGTATGTGCTAGATGCTGAGATCAGTGCTGATGCTGCTGCTGACAATAGGCCTAGACTGAGAAGGAGAAGAGTGTTGAGGCCAAGGGTAACCTTCCAGGAACTACATGAGCTGAAGATTGTAGGGCACTACAGGGTAGACAGGGACATACTACAAGAACTCACTGAGCTCTACCGCCCTCAACTCAGACCCAGAGCCAACAGAGGGGAACCCATCTCAGTGGAAACAAAAGTATGTGTAGCTAGCTACAGGTACTTTCCAAAGACCAACTGGGGACATGATGGGGCCTCTCAGGCATCAGCATGCAGGGTACTCCACCAGTTCCTGGATGCCATGCTACCACATGCCAGTGAGCACATCTATTTTTCCCACACTCCTGAGGAGAGGGCCAGCAGTATGCAACACATCTACTGTGTAGCACACTACACTGAGGTACTGTGTGCCATAGATTGCACTCATGTACACAACAAAGCACTGCCCAGTGAGGAGGGTAGAATCTACATCAACCACAAGGGTTATCATTCCATCACCTGCCAGGTCATGTGCAATGCCCAGGGCATTATCGTGAATGTGTGTGCTGGCAGCCCTGGTAGTTATCATGACTCTTGTCTTATCATGACTATTGTTTGGCACACTGACGTCCCGGTCACCAGACTGCACAAGGAGAAGGTCACTGTAAGCTGCCTGTCAGGTGTCAGGATCCACCACATAACGCAAGCACTCAGGTCACTCCAAAGCAAGTACAAGTATGACTCTGTCATTGTCCATGCTGGTGTGAATGACCTGAGACGTACCTCCCTGGACTACATGAAAAGAGACATAGAGGAGCTCTCTGATCATGTAGCCCAGGCTGGTATGACCCTGACCTTGAGTAGTATCTTGCCCTCACCAAGAATGATGCCACAGTATAAAGACAAAATTATCAGTTTCAACAATTGGCTAAAGTATTGGTGTCATTCAAAGGGGATCCAGTGTCTGTCAGCCTGGGATGACATGCTCGACAAGCCACATTGCTTCGCTAAGGACGGCTTGCACCTGTCACCCTTAGGCTTTCATATACTGGCCAAGGCTCTTGCCACCCCCATAGTGCCTTTTTTAGGCAAGGCTCAAAGGACAAACCCACCTCCATAGACAACCCAAGGATAAAAAAACTAAAGGTAATGCTACTCAATGCCAGAAGTCTAAACCTCAAGATGCACGCACTCGAGGCTCTCCTCAGTATGTAGAAAATCGATGTCTGTGCAGTAACAGAAACCTGGTTCAAGGCTCCTGAGAGCACCCCAGCACTACCAGGTTATAACTTATACCATGCGTTTCGGCCTCAAAACTCAGACCAAAGCACAAAAGGAGGGGGAGTATCTATATTCATCAAAGATACCTACACCTCCATGTTAGTGGCACTGCACGAAGCATCGGAAACCATCCATGTGCAACTAACAGCGGGCAAAACTGCCTTTCAGTTTGTAGCCTGCTATAGAACACCCTCCCTATTACAGGAACCCCACTTGGCATTCCTGAGAACACTGGAGAATATGAAGGTCTCTCCAAACACTATGTTATTGGGTGACTTCAACTACCCAAACATTGACTGGGAAAACTACTCAAGCTCAAACACCCTCACCCAACGGTTCCTTGAATTTATAAACTCTAACGCAATGGAACAACTGGTCACCACTCCCACAAGAGGAAACAACATATTGGACCTGGTATTCACCAACATGGGGACTCTATGTTCCACACCAGAGGTAAACCCCTCATTGGTAAGATCAGACCATAAACAAATTTCCCTGGACATCCATATCCCGTCCCCACCCCCAGCCAAGGAAATCACGGTAAAGAATTTCTCAAAAGCCAACTTTGCACTTCTCAAGACTGAGGTGGAATCCTTCAAAGCCCCCGGGCCAGAGGATAATACAGCCCAATCCGCAGAATCCTTTACAAATGCATTCTATGAGCACCTGCAGGAATGCATGGATTGTGCTATCCCAAATAAAACCAAGACTCACTCCTCCAAAAACAGGAGACCTGCCTGGTGGACCCCAGCCATAAATAAGCTATACAACAGAAGGAGGAAGCTACTACATGACAGAGCAAAATCCCAAAAAGGGAAGGCATCTCTGATCAGTATTAGCAAGAAACTTTGATCCCTCATAAAATCATCAAAGGCCAGTTTCGAAAGAAAAATTGCCCTAGACACTAAAGATAATCACAAGGCCTTCTTTAGTTATGTCAGGAATATGGGTGGAAACTCCCAGATATGCTCTGAATTGTTGCATAATGGTACAAAATATACCGAACCTACAGACATAGCCAACATCCTGGCTGACAGATGCCATGCAAACTCCCCCCCCCCTTCCCCCCCAAAGGAGCAAATGCCTATCTCAACTGAATGTAACCTCCCTGACATCACAGATGCACAGGTGAAAGCTGCCCTCTCCAAAGCAAAAAACACAGCATCTATGGGACTGGACAGTGTCCCAGGCTGTGTCTTACATGAGCTCCAAGAATAACTGAACCCTCACATTGAGTCACTGTTCAAACTTAGCCTTACTACAGGATATGTACCCAAAGAATGGCATACAGCTACAGTGGTCCCACTCCACAAAGGTGGTGCCACAACGGACCCTGGAAACTATTGCCCCATAAGCCTGACTAGTTTGGTCTGTAAAGCTATGGAGCATATTATCATGGAACTCATAAACAAAGACATTGGGAGCCTCCAGACACTGGACCCTACCCAATTCGGCTTTGTCAAGGGCAGATCTTGCCTCTTAAACCTAGTTGATTTCTTTGAAACAGTTATCAAAGCCATAGATGAGGGCAAGGTAGTCCACACAGCCTACCTGGACCTCACAAAAGCCTTCGACACAATAACCAACTCGGGCATCATAAATAAGCTTACCAGCTTAAATATCAACCCCTATATCACAAGATGGATTGCAAACTGGCTCAGGAATAGAACCCACATGGCAGAATCGCAGGTGCCATGTCCGAATCCAAACCAGTTACAAGTGGCTTCCCACAGGGCTCAGTTCTGCGACCTCTCTTGCTCGGTATATACTTCTCTGAGGTTCAGGCTAACACAAGGGGATTATGGCTGACAAAGTTCGCAGATGACTGCAAACTGGGGGCCATAATCGAATCTCCAGCTGACACAAGCATCCTCCAAAAGGGTCTCACAGAGACGGATGCTTGGTGCCAGAGCCACGGCCTCAAGCTAAATGCTAAAAAGTGCATAGACATCCCCTTTGGGAAAAACAAGGTGCCCACAAATTACCACATAGGTGGTAAACCATTAAGTACAAAAGAAGTAATTAGAGATTTGGGGACCAACGTAGATAGTAATCTCTCCTTTGATAATCATGTTGCCAAAGTGGTTAGAAAGACCTTCTATATATCCCTCCTTATTATGAAAGGGTTCGCATCTAGATCAAGAAAGGTCATTGTGCCCCTCTACTCGTCACTCATCAGGCCCATAATTGAATACAATGCCCCTTTTGGGATGTACCTTACCCGACACCTGCAGCAACTGGAGAGACCCCAAAAGTACCTCACCAAGAGGATCATGGGCTACAAACAGATGAACTATGCAGCTCGACTAAAGAAACTCCAGCTCTACTCAGTCGCTTACCACCTATTCAGAGGTGATCTATGCCTGACATACAAAGCCATGTCAAACCCAGAATTAATGGACATGCTCCACCTCAAAAAATCTAAGTCCCTTAGAGCTACACGCTCCAGGGACTTAAACCTCAGCACAAAAATAAATAGGACATGCTGGAGGGACAGATTCATTTCCCAGAGGCTCCCCTCACTCTGGAATAGAATCCCAATTCATGTTAGACATAGCCGCTCGCTGACCCTCTTCAAGCGAAATCTAGACGCGTGGATGGGAAATTGCAAATTCACCCCTGGGATCTCTTCTGTGTCCCTGCTAGACAGAGGCACAGTAAACTAATCTTAAAGGGTACCTTCTGTGACTTACTTTACAGAGGCACAGTAGGCTAATCTAATAGGGAGGTGGAAGCCAAATACACTCTGGCTAGGTTTATAAATGCCCTAGGGCAGATAGCCTAGTATCTACCTATAAACCTATGAACCTATGACTCCCATATGCAGGCATCAAAGCTATACCAGACATTTGCTAGGGGGGACATCCCAGATGGCCATTTACTGGAGGATGATGGCTAAGCAGTGGAACCATGGATGATGACACCCATCAGAAATACACACACACCCACGGACGAATGCCATAATGAGGCACACTCACAAACTAGGAACATTATAGAGCATGCGTTTGGGCTGCTGAAGTCACAGTTCTGGTGTCTTGATATATCTGGTAGAGTCCTGTAGTACTCTCCAGCCACATGTGCACAGATGTTCATAGTATGTGCCATGCTACACAATATAATCCTGTGGAAACAACTGCAGCAGGATCAGCAAAGGGAAGGTATACACAGCTCCTCACCAGTGCCTAAGTGTCCACAGCAACACCCACATGGGGACTCGGAGGAGGAAACCCCTGACAATATCCCTGTAGGCAGAAGTAGGCATGCCTGGTATGCCCTGGCCTTTGCCAAGAGACAACGCATAGCACATGCACTGACAACCTAGGGCCCTAGGGACTGACATCTTACTCTGACTCACATACATATACTAAAAATTATGCCAGCCAGCCCACACAACCTGTACACAACCATGTTTTGGCTGTGTACTGTGTGCATCAGACAGAGTCATCCCCAAACTACAGGTCTGTCAACTGCTGCATTTGTGAGGTAAGTCACTATACGCCACTTGTAAAGGGTACTAGACTATAGTAGCATAAGTATGGACCTGATACATTTATGCAAGGGAATATGGTGGGCTACTGGGCTACTTGGAGAGATCTAACAACCACTTGGGACAACAGGTACTCTGTCCAATAGTATGTGCTCCATAATATGCATTTGGCCACAAGGCTGGAAAATACACCACATTATTTAAGGGAGATAGCAGACAGTGGGAAGGTCACAAGACAGTTGCACAACTGTCTATGCCAGCAGAGCATGGGCTGGTCATCCCCCACCCCCAACACATCAGTGTTCCCATACAACTGCTGTAACAGTAAGTCTGCAATGATATATCAGCAGAACAGTCAATTCCAGGGCTGTGACATAGAACCTGGCCACACATTGTATGTCTCACATAATGCAGGGGTGACAATGTATGTCTGTATGCTGCTGATTGTGTGAGGAATGACACCTCTCTGTCTGGTGGCTGGTATGGCTCACTGGGCTTGGGACATTCACATGGATGATGGTGTTGATGGTTTGAATCTGGCAGCATTCACGTCTTTTTGCATGTGAGGTACTCATATGGTGGTATTCCCACAGACTGTCATACCCCTCAATCCGTTACTGCAAGAAAACTGGACAAAGTCAGAGAGAATGGGGAGACAAATGGCCAAAACTACAGACAGACATTACACATGCTCTAATGAACCTAGAAGGTGACTAGTATAACAGCAGGTTGCAACAGAACAGAATAGCTGCAGGATGTAAAGGCCATCACTTAAATGTGTCAATAGTTAATACAATTTAGTGACTCCATTATACAGTATTTTACTGGAACACCACAAATGAATGAAGAACAGAACAGACATATGGGGCTAAATGCTGGACATTCTGCATAAACATGTATAGTGAGAGGTATGTAGACTGTCATCCTGTGTATGGTGTTACATTATGTACCCCAGGCATACATTAGGTCCAGCACACAACCAAGGAATGCCTTGGACAATTTCAGGGAAGCAATATCACTATACAGGCCACACATGCTGTATAAGACAAAGCTACTTTGTGTATTCCACAAATACTGTACCTGCAATCACATATACAACAGACATAACCTGTGGCACATCCGCTAAGTACTGTGAGCTATAGTGTGTAATAGCAGAAAGGTAGGGGTTTTAATCTCACATCAGCCAAGTCTGTGCATCTGTGTGCATGTGTGTAAATATATCCCATTGCAGTACTATGTACTATGAGCATGCCCATATGGGCTATCTTCATGCAATGATTATGCATTTTATGGCCCTGTGACTAGCTGCTGGCCCTAAATTGCCCTCCTCTACATCATCATAACTGATGTCCACCCCATGTCTGATCTACACATAGGATCTTTGTAGATGTGTCAACTCCATCACCACACCTTCTAGATTTGTAAGTTCAGAAAACCCTGGTGACATGCAGCAAGGGTAGCAGACCTTATCAGAAAGTATGAATACATGTATACGCTGACTAGCCCTATTGTCCCTGACAGACTGTTCTACACATATGCACCTAGGGAGCCATGCATGTATACTGCAGTACCTTGTTGATGCCATATTTCTTCTGTGCTGCCATGCCATCCTGTGCTACTGTATTGGCAGCAGGTGTCCATAGTTTATCCCCTCAGAAACATACACAGGTCTGGAACAGAAACATACACAGGTCCATGCCACACCTATCATTCTGTAACACTACCGCCAGTCCAACATCATGCAACAGACACATAAGTGTGTTGTGCAGTCATTACACATGCCAGCATACAGTACCTGTTGTGGCCCACAACAAGTGGCATGGCCAGATAATGCTGCACTACATAAGTACATGTCAAGTAATATTAGACACCCTGTGCATCAGACACATAGTAGCATCTCCCTCCATCAATGGCACAGATGGCAGTGATGTGGCACAGGTGTCTTCACATGCACAGGGAATGGTGTGTGGGTGATAGAGGCCTACGCTGTGCCAAACAGTTGACAGCATGTGTGTGAGTCAGGAAGGGGTGCGGGTTAGATGGGCCATGGAGAGGTGCCGTGTGTGTCTGTTGGTGACCTGCATGTGACAGTGATGTTTTAGTGTGCACATGTACGCAGTCAAGCCCAGTGCTAGTCCTACACATGTGTGTGTTGAATAGCTGTGGGCCATACATGGTAGAGTAAACAGTTCACCATCTCTAGCTATGAACACATGAACTGGCTCTGCCAGGAGTAGCACTGGCACCACCATGCCCAAGTTCAGATATGGTGCTAGTACCTGATGGTGACTGCTGTCTGCTGGGGCTGTGTCCCCTACTGGACCACCCAAGACCATGTGCCCATGGCCTGCCACATCATGGTGTGAGCAACACACTTTCCTGTGTAGCACTGGAGATACTGTCATTACAAGAGCATGACTGTGCATGGCCACGTGGACACTCAGAAGATGGTATTGCTGACCTATGTCCACTTGTTCGATGCCCAACTCCAACCAGATGTTCGAGCACAGACAGTGTGTGGTCCAGGACAGACACTGTCTCAACCCACCATCTGTCCACTGCATCAGTGAAATGATCCAGTGTGTCCCCAGTGCAGTAGAGGCAGTCATGGATGTCAAACTATGCTGTGTCCATAACCCTAAGTATCATCCATCTGGTGTTGCATTCAGAATGTGCCTGTGCTTCCAAGATGGCCCAAAACATGCACCAAATCACCCGTGATGTGACACCTGCAGCAGGTGGTGGATGATCAGCAGTCCTCATATGAGAACCCATGTTGATCTGCCTGTGTGAGACCTCACCAGCTCTCTGGCTATGGCCAGTGTCTGCACTCACTGACACAATAATTGCCACACTGTCCTGCTCAATGTCACCACAGTCTGTCTGTTCAGTATCTGTGGCCTCTCAGGACTGGGTCTGTGTGGGCATACTGACAGTGTGCAGTGACAATGCGGGCAGAAGAGGGATGTTAACCTCTGGGACAGATTCAGCCCCCAGCAATCCCACCTGTGCTTCACTATGGCCACTATCATCATCAGAGTCTGATGAGACACTATCAGGTTGTGAGGGTGACAGACTCCACCCCCCCCCCAGTCACCTGTGAAAACTAAGACAAAAGCAGTACATTATTACCTGCACTTTTATGTTTGGTAATCCACACAGACTCATACAAATGAGGATCCACAACTGCATTACCAGTCTCACATCTTTTCACTTCCACTCCCATGCACAAAACAGCCTCACGACATCATACACAGACAAGTCAAGCCCTTTATAACATGCACTTCAGCCAGATTCAGTTAAAGTTGTCAGTAAAATCTGCCTGTAAGGTATGCAATATGACACTATATGTAATAGAACTACACATAAAACCCAGTGCACCTATCTTGAGAATGCTATGCCAGTACTAGTGTCACTGCCTCAGGTATGTACCATCTCGCGTTTGTGTCGAACAGGCATCTTGAAGTAATTGCCCCATGTATACCAGGCTGTGTAGCTGCTCATAACTATAAGTGCAAACGTGTTGATGGTCATTCAAATACACAGTTGTGATTACTCAGTCTATGAACCTTAGTTAACTGTTTCAGAATGGAACATACAAATATTCTACTCTGGCTAAACACAACATTTGTACATAGGGCAATACAGCAGCCCTTAATGTTTACAGGGTATATATGATCCATAAAAACAGTATTACACTTACCAGGTACAGGACCATGGACTTGGGCCACATCTGATGGACCTATGAAAAGGAGATGGAGAATTACTATCAGCATCACCTAATGCTGCAGCACTGCAAGGTAATATGTGCATATATCCACATGTACAGTAGCTACTGTGATACTGGCTGTATTGCTGACATTCTGAGTATGTGTACATAACTGAGCATAAACCACAACTCCCCCCAAAGCAGATATATCTTAATCCCATATACATGTATGTACAGCATACCACAATGACTGATACAGTATTACACTGGTGAACACAGTACATTTACCTGGATGCTCCTCTGTTGTGGACACTGTGGCACCCACCTCCAAGATGTATGGTGTTTTGGATGCCTGGGAGCTGTCATGTGTTCCTAGGTTCACCCAGGATTCCTCTGTGGCCAAGAGTGGTTGTTCCATCGCAGGAACTCCAACAGTACCAGCACGATCCCTGGCAACATCAGCTGCCCTTTGTCATGCAGTATACAGCATGTCTGTGGCCTGGTGTCGGACCTGCTCATAGGTCCTGCGCTGTTGGCCAATCTGATTGACATCCTGCACAAGGTCTGCCCAAAATGCTGCCCACTGTTCTCAGTTATGCCTCCCTCTGGACAACAAGATCTGATTGTGCTGTCTCTGTCCATTCACTATTATGTCATTCTCCACATCTGAGAAGAGGGCATGTCTTCTGCGGTACACGGTTCCTTAAAGACAAGAAAAGGGGAACAGATTACAGGACCAGATACATGGACGGTCACTATGTACAGAACCATAACACCCATAATGGCCTGCACTATGCACTACTCCCTCCCACATCATACCCCACAGTATGGCAACACACTATGTGTGTGGATTCCACCAGGATAGTAGAAATACTGGGTTATGTCCCTGTGCGCCGTGACAGATTCTGCTGTATGTTCCTACACCCAGCACTGCAGTCTACTGTAATGTGTCCCCTATGGGCAAACTCCCACTAATACATCTTATGGCCGCTGTCAGACAAATAGCAGGGTGCTATTACAACAACTAAATGGAGACAGTCCAGCAACACCAGTGTGCCACAATGACAGAAAACAATGCAAACCTGCTGTAGTATAAGTTCCCTGTAGGCATCATACCTCTCAACTATACAGATACTTGCAGAATGTCAAGATATTTGCCTCATAGCCTTGGTCATTTTCACACCAAATTTTGTATTTCTGATGAATGGTTGACAAATCATTGATGGGTGCTGTCAGAGAATAAAACAGACATCTGAGTTTGAGACATCATACCCTTTAGAACACAGTTATGCTACTGCAATATCTGTTATTCTGTTCAATTTCTTACTTTGTATGGGCAATATTTAAACAGTATCGCTAGGTTTGGGCCTTTGTCCACCCATTAAGTATGGTTCTGCCCTGACTACTTGCTGTAAGAGGTTGACAGGTATGCTAGCTTTCAACCAAACAGGGACAAATGTCAACAGAATCAGATAGTTAGCCAGAGTACATCAGGGACATTCAGGGACACTGTTAAAATGTTAGAACTATTTATGTGAGACATTGACAGAATGAGAGGAAGTATCTTAAAGTACATAATTTGGCATCACCAGATTGTACATCCTTACATATTGTCACTATGTATTACAAGTAATCCACTAGCTTTTCTACAATGGCCAACCATTGTAGGAGGGATTAACAGGAATAGAGCTAAGCTGTAAGTGAAAATCAGGGACAGATGAGAGACATGCCTGTAAGTGTAGGACAGCAGGGTATCAATGGCATGTCATCAACATAGATCTAAGACAGGCTTACTGCTGTAAGCCCTGTTCCCCATACCTCCATCCTCTCATCTGCATCCAGTTATATGGAGAAATCTATTACATACTTGGTGGAGTGCAGTACTCCTCTGTTGAACTTTGCTTCCAGTAATATTTTGAAAATACAGTCTCTGTGTGAGTGAGTCTCATACAGACCTGTTCCCCATAACCAGCTGGCTGCCTTTTTAAGGTACTGCTCATTAGCAGGTAATTTCCACTGCACCAGTCTGAGGATCAGATTTGCTAACTGTAGCCAAAACAGCTGAATTGCTCTATGACATACTTCCACAGTGCCATATATAAGACCTTCATGTAGACCTGGCTCCTTTCTTAATTGTTAAGATGGACATTACTGAGTTGTAAAGACTACAACATTGTAGAGGGTAGGTACCATAACTGTCAACTGTAGAGATTTATGCAGTATGTCCAGAGTTTTTTTCTTATATGTGTGGTCAGTATCCCATGACAGTGTGGTTATCTGGCAGTTCACTGGCACACATTGTGGGTTGAGGTCAGTAATGAAAGACAGACATTTGAGTGTTAGACTTCATAATCATCAGAATATGCCTGCTAATGCAATAGCAGTTATTTTATCAACTTACTATCTTTGTAGGGGCAAATTGTTAAACATGTCCCTGTCTCTGTGCCTGTGTCCCTCCATTAGGTATGGTTGTGTCTGGATTCCTTGCTTTAGGGGGTTGGGAAGTATGTTAGGTCTGTAGTATCTGCCTTTACATACAGCTGTGTGTGCTACAGGCTGCAGCTACTGCTGCAACCTAAAACACATAGGAGGGAGTGCCGCCACTCTAAAGGACAACACGCTGTACGTGTAACCGTGGCAGCTGTGGCAGCCCTGTCATTATGGTAGAGCCAGGGTAAGGGCACATTTTACAGTCCAGCTGAAGCATGTGATTAATCTATGTCTGTTTTGCAAAATTGTCAATAATAGAGTAGTAGGTGACATATAGTTAGGCTATACAGCTATGTGCAGTGTGTCCCTAACTGCAGGCCTTTGACTTGCAAAACTGGATAACAGTTCATTAATTATCAGTAAGCTGTGTAGATAAAGATTGCTTGACTCAGTCATTAATTGCTGTCTTCACAATAATGTACTTAAACTGCTACACAAAACTGGATTTGAACCAAGGGCTGTGTGTGGCAAAATGTATTACAGGCAAGGTATTTAACAGACTGAGCTACTGAGTCACTGCAGACGTATTTTCAAGGTATATGTGCAGACATACAGGCTATGACATACATTGTCTGCAACCCCTCAGTATGTGCATGGCTTTCTATGGCTGTATTTCTGCATCAGCGTCCCAGTTAAACATGTACATTGCCAGTGATGCCTTAGCAGGTGTGTTTTAACATGGTGCTGATAAAAGGGCATATTTACCTGCTATCACAGGCCTCACTTACATCCATTATTATGTCTGTGGCTGTCTAGTGGTGTGTTATTGCACCAGAGTCCAAGGTACACTCCCATTTTTTCCCATGAAATTTTATTCCAGAGTGCGTGGTGTGGCATGGTGTGCAGCTCCACTGAGACATGCTGAATAACTGTAAGTGGTAATCACTATGTATTGCTGAAAATACATGTTTCATTTAAGATCAGCGTGGCTTGGTGCATTAATGCAGTGTGCTGTAGGTGTGAGGGGATCGGGTTTGAAACAGGGTAGTGGTGTTTATTTTGTACATGTGTCTGACAATGTAATAAACACATTTAATCATTAAAGCTCCATTTAAGCTCAACTAAGGGAAGTGGTGCAGTGCACCATGCCGCGCCACTCTGGGCAGCTCTGTGCAAATGTGTGCTATAAAAATATAAAGAAAAGAAAAGGGGTAATAGGAAAGTGGTGAAAATGGGGGCAAGCAGGGTGAAAAACAAAGTGAAAGGTAGGTAGGGATGTGCAGGAGGGGTGTAGGAAAGAACCATAACTATCCATTTCTTGTACAGCAATAGCTGTGCACTTTGACAGAATTTGTTGATGATTTTGGACTCTCAAACCCCAGATAGAGAGGTGAGGACAACATAACTGCATTGTCAATCTAACTGGCCCAAATTGCTTGTGTCCAGTGGACATGTGTGCAAAGCAAAGCCAATGGGAAGGAAACCATCCCAGTGGAAACAAAGGTATGTGTAGCCCTTAGACTATTAGCTACATGTACTTTTCAAAGACCAACTGGGGACACAATGGGGGTCTCACAGGCATCTGCATCCAGGGTACTCCTCCAGTTCCTGGATGCCATACAAACACATGCCTGTGAGCACATTTATTTACCACGCAGCCCTTAGGAGAGGACCAGAAGTATGTGTCTCTTCCACCATGTAGCACACTACCCTGAGTTGCTGGCTGCCATATGGCTGTCATAGACAGTACTCATGTACACATCAAACACCATCCAGTGAGGAATGTAGCATCTATGTCAACCACAAGGGGTATCACTCCATCAACTGCCAGGTCATGTACAATGCCCAGGGTATTATCATGAGTGTGTGCGTGATGGCAATCCTGGCAGCTATCATGACTCTCATATCTGGCATGCATCACAGCTATATCAGACGTTTTCCAGGGGGGACATCCCATACACCATCTACTGGGGGATGCTGGCTATGCACTGGAACCGTGGATGATGACACTCATCAGAAATGCACATACACCTACTGAAGAACACCATAATGAGGCACATGCACAAACTAGAACATCATAGAGCATGTGTTTGGGCTGCTTATGTCAAGGTTCCGCTGCCTTGATATATCAGGTGGAACCCTGCAATACTCTCCAGCAACATGTGCACAGATGTTCACAGTATGTGCCATGCTACAGAATATGATCCTGGGGAAACAGCTGTGGCAGGACCATCACAGGGAAGGGACACACAGCCCCCCACCAGAACCTAGGTCCCCACTGCCACATGCACAGGGGAACTCGGAGGAGGAATCCCTTGAGCCTGTCGCTGTATGCAAATGCAGGTGTGTCCAGTATCCCCTGGCCTTGGCAAAGAGGCAATGCATAGCACATCCACTGACAACCTAGGGTCCTATGGACTGATACCTTGCTCTGACTCGCATACGTAGTAAAGAGGATGCCAGTCACACCACACAACCTCTACCTTACCAGGTATTGGCTGGCTGTGAACTGTGTGCATTAGACAGAGTCAGCCCTGAAACACAGGTCTTCCAATTCCTGCATCCACAAGGTAATTCACTCTCCTTTACAACAAATATATGGGGTACTACAACTACACTATGGTAGCATATGAATTGAACTGCTCCTTGCATATAAGGGAATAGAGTGGGTTACTGGTATACTTACAGAAAACTAGCAGCTACTTGGGTCAACAGGTACTCTGTCCAATACTGGGTACCCCATTATATGCATGAGGTCACAGGGCTGGAAAACCAACAGCAGTATGCAAGGTTAATGCAAAACTGAAGAGTCATAGGCAGACGCAACACTGTCAATGCCAGAGGCCACTACCCCAACATGCCAGTGTTCCCATACAACTGTAGTAACAGTTATATGTTTGCAAGGATATATCTGCAGACCACACAATCCCAGGGCAGTCACAAAGAACCTGCCTAAATGTCCTATTTTACATAAAATGCAGGGTTCACATTAGGGCTCATATACTGTTTGCTGTTGATTGTGTGTGGAATTAAACCTCACCTTCTGGTGGTTCCCTGGATCATGGTTAACAATGTTGATGGTTCGAAGCTGGCTGCACCTACGACTTTTGCATGTGAGGTACTCCTTTGGTAGGAGTTCTACAGACTGTCAATATGCCTAAATCTGTTCATGCTAGAAAGCTGGACAAAGGCAGATACAATTGGCAGAGGGCCAAACAAACAGACATTATACATATGCTCTGACTAACCTAGTAAGTGGCTAGTATAACAGCAGATTGCAACAGGTCAGATTAGCAGCAAGATGTAAAGTATATCACTTGACTATGTCAGTACTTAAAACAATTCAGTTGACTGCATTTAGTAGTATTGTACTGGATATATACAACTGTATGAGGAACAGAGCAGACTTATGGGGAGGAATGCTGGACATTCTGCAAAAACATGTATAGTGAGAGGTGTGAAGACTGTCACCCTGCGTATGGTATCACATCATATATCCCAGTCACATCATACCTCTCAATCAGTTAGAACAGGAAATCTGAACAAAGTCATGAACAGTGGTGGGACAAAGGCCCAAATGCAAGGGGAAGGAACACTACTGGCCAGACAAATGTATACAGTGTAGAGAATAACAGGCTGTGCATTAGCATGGGTTTGCTGATGTGCATGGAGTCAGTAATTCAAATGTCTGTCAGCATGTATTGATGTCAACCTATAACAATTTGCCAATAATGTACCAGAAATCAACAATGCTATGTACAATGTAACATACATATGCAGAACTCTGTACACTTCAATGTAATCATCACACTTGATAGGTATAAGACATATATTACATTCAGCACACAGCCAAGTAATGCCTTGGACAAAATATCAAGGAGGAAACTGTTGAATAAGGTGCAGCAGCCAAATGGCTGCAGCACACAAAATCCTGGAATGGAGTATAGGAAAGTCTGGCCTAGAGTCACCGTGTAAGTACGGACAGTCACACTGGGCATGCTCCTACACTTAATTAACTTGAGTCCATGTCTGATACCTCATTTGCCTAAGGAACTGCTATATGAAAATATGTATGTGCATACAGGCAGCTCTGTATACATATCTGTCTCTCCCTACCCCCTCACACATCATTACCCAATAAGTTTGTGGCAGAGATATTATATATATATATATATATATATATATATATATATATATATATATATATATATATATATATATACATACACATCTCTTTCTATCTCTCTCTCTCTCTCTATATATATATATATATATATATATATATATATATCTATACAGAGCTACATAAAGGTGTAGAATGATTTAGACCCTCCACATATACCTATATAACACAGTCACATAACACACACACACACACACACACACACACACACACACACACACACACACACACACACACAAACACACACACAGAGTTACAGTTACATCATATATATATATATATATATATATATATATATATATATATATATATATATATATGCATATATACACATATACATGTGTATATATGTATGGGGATGTACAAGTGTCTATACATTCATGCAGGATGCTGGGTTATCTGCACCTACACATACAGCAGTTGTTTGATGGTAACAGACCAAGCCCGCATAATGACATAACCGCCCAAACACAGAACCCTCTGCCTGTGGAATATTGTCCTGTAGACAGACAATGGTGAGCAAGTGGTGTAATGTGCAATGGTATCAACACAGGTCTTGGACAGGCCATATTGTCAATGGCCACTTGTCCAGCTATCAAACTGCAAATGGGCAGATGGGCAGACATGGTGGAACTGGTACCTGTACACACATTGCAGGGGTATCAACACATACCCCACATCTAGGACACTAGATACACTAACAGCATAAACCATGTTCACTCTGCAGGCCACACATGCTGTGTAATATAAGGCCACTTTGCATAGTCCACAAGTACTGTGGCTGCAGCCATATATACAACAGATTTAACCAGTAGCTCATACAATATGTACTGCGAGCTATAGTGTGTAATAGATAGGGGTCCTAATCTCACTGCAGCTGCCTTGTGTGTGTGTGTGTGTGTGTGTGTGTGTGTGTGTGTGTGTGTGTGTGTGTGTGTGTGTGTGTGTGTGTGTGTGTGTGTGTGTAGATATTTCCCTAACAGTGGTGCAGACATGACCATCTGGCATTTATCAGTGCCACTGTAAATTATTTTATGGCCCTGTGAGTGGTGTACTCCTGCACATTGTCCACCCTGTCAGCAACTGCTGATGTCACCCACCTTAGCCACACTGGCTGACATTCTACCAACCGATAAACCTCCATTGCGCATGCAGTAAGTACATAGCATTGTGATGTTTACTACTAGATAGGTAAGGGTTCTAATCTCACAAGAAGCAACTGTGTGTGTGTGTGTGTGTGTGTGTGTGTGTGTGTGTGTGTGTGTGTGTGTGTGAAATTATATCTCCTTGTAGCAGTGTGCCTGTCTAACCTATCTCTGTGCAATAGTCATATGTTTTAAGGTCCTATGCCTACCTGCCAGCCTTCCCACTGTCCTCCTTTACATGGTCTTCTAATGTCATCCACATTAACAGCACTGGCTGACAATCTCATTGCAGGTAAGCTCCACAGCATATGCAATATATCCATAGTACTGTAATGTATACTACTAGAGAGGTAGGGTACTAATCTCACAACAAACAACTGTGCATGTGTATAGAAATATACACCCTGGCAGCAGTGTGTCTGTCTTATCTATCTCTGTGTAATTGTTACAATTTTTAAGGCCCTGTGTCTACCTGCTGACCTCCACATTGTCCTCCTTTAAAAGGGCTGCTAGTTTAATTCACCTTAACAGCACTGACTGCACTCTTGAGATATATAAGCTGCATGGTTCATGTGATAAATACATAGTGTTATAGTGTACATGACTAGATTGGTAGGAGTTCCCTTCTCAGTAAGGGCAATTTTATCAGTGTGTGTAAATATATCCCCTGTAGCAGTGTGCTTCTCTTGCCCATCTGTGCCTATTTGTCAACCTCCCAATTGGCCTCCTTTACAAGAGCTGCTGATGTAATTTATCTTAACAGCACTGGCTGACACTCTCAAAACAGATAAGCTGCATGGCACATGCAAAATGCATGTAGTGTTATAGTGTACATAACTAGATAGGTAGGGATTCTATTCTCAGTAAGGGCAACTCTGTGAGTGTGTGTAAATATATCCCCTGCAGCAGTGTGCCTTTCTTGCCCAGCTGGGAGCAATGGTGCAACATTTTAAGACCCAGTGCCTACCTGTCGACCTCCCAAATGGCCTCCTTTACAAGGACTGCTGGTGTAATTCACCTTAACAGCACTGGCTGACACTCTCAACACAGATAAGCTGTGCAGCACATATGATAAGTATGTAGTGTTATACTGTATGTAACTAGATAAGTAGGGGGTTCAATTCTAAGTAAGGGCAACTCTGTGAGTGTGTGTGTGTGTGGGTAGGGGTTCCATTCTCAGTAAGGGCAACTGTGTGTGTGTGTGTGTGTGTGTGTGTGTGTGTGTGTGTGTGTGTGTGTGTGTGTGTGTGTGTGTGTGTGTGTGTGTGTGTAAATATATCCCCTGCAGCAGTGTGTTTCTCTTGCCTATCTTGGTGCAATAGTGTAACATTTTAAGGCCCTGTGCCTACCTGTCAACCTCACAATTGGCCTCCTTTACAAGGGCTGCTGATGTAATTCACCTTAACAACACTGGCTGACACTGTCACAACAGATAAGCTGCATGGTGTATGCAATAAGCACATAGTGCTATAGTGTGTACAAACAGAGAGGTAGGAGTTCTACCTCTCAGTAAGGGCAACTCTGTCAGTGTGTGTACAGATATCCTCTTGCAGCAGTGGATCTATCTCACTTATCTATGTGCAATGGTACAAATTTTCAGGGCCTGACAACTCCCCCCACCCCATTCCATTACAGGCCCTACTGATGTCATCCACTTTAACAGCACTGGCAGACACTCCTACAGCACATAACCTCCATGGCACATGCAATTAGTCCATAGTACTATAGTATCTATAATTAGGGAGGTAGGGGGTTGTAATCTTGAGTAGACCAGCTCTGTGAGTGTGTGTATGCAAATATACCCCCTTGCAGCAGTGTGTCAGCATTGCCAATATGTGTGCCGTAGTTAAACATTTTAAAGGCCTGTGAATACCTGCTGCCTCTAAATAGCCCACATCTACCTAGGCATAAATGCTATCTACCATCACCTACATTTCTAGGTACACAACATTCAGGTGACACATATCAAGGGTGGCATGCCTTGTCATGTGGTATGCATGCAGCAGTACACTGTCCGCCTCATTCCCCTTGACACACTGCTCTACACAGATGCACCTAGTTAACCATGCACATATCAAGCCTTGCCTTGCTGATGTCATATGTCTGCTTTGCTATCATGCCATCCTGAGCTGCTGTATCACCATCAAGTCAGCACAGTGTAGTCACTCAGACCCCTGCAACAGAAACACACAAAGTTCTGAGAGACACCTGATATTCTGTGACACCTCCACCAATCTAACATCATGCAACAAAGGAACCAACACGCTAATATGTACTTATGACACATGCCAGCAGACAGCACCTGTCATGGCATAACAGAACCACAGTAAACAATGTAATGTAATGTACTATAGACACCCTGTACATCAGACCCGTATTTTCATGTCCCTGCATCAATGTTATGTATGGCAGGGATGTTGCACAGTTATCATCATATGCACAGGGTGTGGTACAGGGGTGCCAGTGGCCTAGGCTGTGCAAAACAGTTGACATCATGTGTGTGGGTCAGGAAGGGGTGGCGGTCAGCTGGGCTATGGAGAGGTGCTGTGTGTATCTGTTGCTGACCTGCATGTGACACTGATGTATGCATGTGTGCATATACACAGTCAAGCCATGTGCTAGCCCTACACATGGGTATGTTGGACAGCAGTGGACCGTACATGACAGACTGGATAGTTCCCCATCTCTGGCCATGAACACAGGAACTGGCTCTGCCAGGAGTGGTAATGGCACCATCATGCTCAGGGTCAGATGTGGTACTAGTCACTGACAGTGACTGGTGTCTGCTGGGACCATGTCCCTCACAGAACCACCCAGGACCATGTGCTCATAGCCTGCCATGTCATGGTGTGGACAGTAACCCCCTTCTGTACTGCTGGAGCTACTGCCACTCGGGAGCATGAGTGTGCACAGCCACATGGACCCTCAGCAGATGTTGTTGCTGACCTATGGCCAAGTATCCGATTCCCTACTCCCATCATATGTTCTAGCACAGATAATGAGCATTCAAGGATTGACAATGTCTTACTGCACCATCTATCACTGCATCAGTGAAGCGATGCATGGCATTGCCAATGTTGTGGATGGAGTCATGGATGTCAGACATTGATGAATCCATGATCATGAGAACCCATCTGATGTTGCATTTGGAACATGCTTGTGCCTCCATGAAGGCTTGAAACATGTGTTGAGTGATTTGTGATGTGACACCTGTGACAAGTGGTGGATGGGCAGCAGTCCTTCAAAAATCCCTGTCAATATGCCTACGTGGGACCTCACCTGCTGTATGGCTATGGCTTCTGTCGACAGTCACTGATGTCATAGTCGGCACACTCTCCTATTTGATGCTGCCAAACTCTGTCCAATATCTTTGGTTGCAGGGGACTGGGTATGTGTGGGCATACACACTGTGTGCGGGGACATTTGGGTGGGAAGTGGGATGTCAACCTATGGGACAGATTTAGCCCTCAACAACCCCACCTGTGCCTCACTATGGCCACCATCATCCTCTGGGTCAGATGAGACACTGACATCAGGTTGTGAGGGGGACAAATTCCAACCCTCATGGTTACCTGTGAGGAGGAAGAGAACATACCTACATTAATACCTACCCTATTATGTCTGCTGATACACACACACACACACACACACACACACACACACACACACACACACACACACACACACACACACACACACACACACACACACACACACACACACACACACACACACACACACACATATTTATACAGTTGATGTGCCACAACTGCATTATACATACCCCTTCTTATTTCTGATCCCATGCACAACACACAAGCAGACCACAACATACACAGACAAGCCCTTTATAACATGCACTGCAGCTACATCAGGTTAATGCTGTCAATACTATACACCTGTGAGATAAGCGATATGTCAGTGTATGTCATGGACCTACACCTTCAACACAGTGTATCCATCTTCATCATACTATTACACCCAGTATAGCAGACTGCATAGACCTTCACAACAATAAGTGTAAATATGTTACAGCTCCTGCAAATACACTACTGTGATTACCGATTTGATGCACTGCAGTGAACCCCTCCAAAACTGAACATACAAGTATTGTACTCTGGCTAAGCATAACAGTTGTGTTTATGGCAAACTGGCTTCCCTTAACATGTATATGGTATATGTGAGCCATAATAAAACTGTTTCACGCTCACTGGCTACAGGATGTTGGACTCCAGCCACACCAGATGTACCTATGGAAATGTGAGAGAGAGGTATTGTCAGCAAACACAAATGTGGCATTGTTACAGGGTATTATGTGGGTATATCAACATGTACAGTAGGAACTCTGATGCTGCCCACATTGCTGACATTCTGAGTATGTGTGCACAAGTGTGTATTACAGACAACCCCCCCCCCCCCGGCCATGTGCAGATTGACCTGACATCTGTGTACTGGTATGCAGAGGCTGCCATAATGAAAGCTGCAGTATTACAATGATGAACACAGTAGGCTTACCTGGACACTCCTCTGCTGTGGAAGCTGTGCCACCCACCTCCACAGCATATGTGGTGATGGATGCTTGGGAGCTGGTGGTTGATTCCAGGTTTGCTAGGAACTCCTCTGTGGCTGAAAGTGGTTGTTCTGCTGCAGGCCCTCTACTGGTGGCAGTACAGTCCCTGGCCACAGCAGCAGCCCTTTGCTGTGCAGCACTTATCATATCGGTCACCCAATGTCAGATCTGCTAGTAGTTGCTGTGCAGCATTTATCATATCAGTCACCCAATGTCAGATCTGCTAGTAGCATCTTTCCTGTAGCCCTACTTGGTTTACTGATATGACAAGGTCATCCCACAGTGCAGCACATTGCTCCCAATTCTGGTGACTCCTGGAAAACAGGATGTGGTGATGCAGTCTGAGGCCATCCAGGATAACGTTGTTTTCCGCAGCAGTAAAAGGTGGGTACCTCTATCTGTACAAAGTTTCTGAAAGACAAAACGAGGGGAAAACATCAAAGGACCATGTACAGTGCTCGGCACTATGTACACACCCTGCACATCCAAACTGGCCAGCACTATCCTCCACTAACTATCACATGATACCCCTCTATCTATCAACACAGTATGTATGTGTCTATCAGCAACATACTGGCAATACATCTTGCATTTTCCTGCTCATCCTGCTTTTTTCTGCTACTTGCTGCTTGTTCTCTAAAGTTTTCAACTGTATCTTTTCTGTGGCATTTATTACTGCTTGTTTGTAGCATGTCTAAATTGTGTTATTGTAAGTCTCTTACTTTTGGTTTAATAATTTGGGCTTTAAGCCCACCCCTTAGGTCTCCATGGCATTTCTCCCTCAGATTCTGACAAATATGGATGGATAATGTCCTACAGTTTCTCCTACCAGTCTGGTTGATATGGGTATCCTGACACAGTGTAGCAACTGCCTCATGTACATAGACAACCATCTGCTACCACCACCTAGGAACACAATTTGTGAAAGATGCAAGTACATTAGGAACCCACAGCCCATGCTCTATCCCTCTCAAGCCAATATATCTGGCACTGAAAAGGATGTCAACACAATCACTACACCTCAAACATCACCCACACCTACACAACACACACCCACATATGTGGAGGTCCTTAACATAAACATACCCAAACAAAGGTGACCTCCGAGGCAAAAACACACACAATCTCCACAGCCCCCCACACCACATACCATGCATAGTCCACAAACCTGTGTCTCACAGCCACTAAGGCTTCACCATAAACCCAACATATTAGTCATAGGAGACTCCATTGTGAGACACACTGATGTGCCTCTCACCAGGCTGGATAAGGAGAAAGTCATGGTTAGTTGTCTGTCAGATACCAGAATCTGCCATATCACATACTCACTGACACAGCTCATCAACAGGTACTGTTATGACTCTGTCATAGTCCATGTTGGTGTGAATGATGTGAGATGTACCTCCCTGGACTATATGAAGAGAGACATGATTGAGCTCACTGATTATGTGCCAGTGGCAGGTATGTCCCTAGCCTTAAGTAGCATTCTGCCGTACCCAGTATGATCCTTCAATACAAACAGGAAATGATTGACTTTAACAATTGGTTTAGTTTCTGGTGTCATTCCAGGGGATCCAGTACCTGACAGCCTGGAAAGATATGAGCAACAGACCATGATGCTTTGCCAGAGATGGCCTGCATCTGTCTGACCTGGGCTTCAGGCTTCTGGCAAAGATTCATGCCTCCGCCATAGTGCTTTTTTTAAGAAAAGCAAGGAGGTTAAAACTACCTACATATAAATATCAACAAAACATGTTAAAAGTCATGCTGCTAAATGCTAGGAGTATAAACATGAAACTGTACTCATTGCAAGCATTTTTAACCCTGGAAAATGCTGACATCTGTGCAGTCACAGAAACCTGGTTCACAGCTGCAGATAGCACCCCAACTTTACCAGGTTACCCATCCTATCATACATTCAGACCCCAAAATGTGGGCAGTAAAGCCAAAGGAGGCAACGTTTCAATATATATTAAAGATATACACACCTCCAGGCTGGTCAAACAGTATGACACACTGGAGACACTCAAGGTGCAGTCAGTTAATCATTGACAAGACCCCTATTCAAATTATAGCTAGCTACTGGCCCCTAAATCTAACTCGATATGCCCATTCCACCTATATGGACCTATTCGACTCTATCAGAATTCAACCCTTTACCCTGATCCTGGGTGACTTTAACTACCCAAACATAGATTGGAAGAACTACTCATGCCAGAACACAAATGCCCAGAAATTCATCAATGTTGTCAATGCAAACACATTTGAACAGCTAGATGATATCCCCACAAGAGGTGAAAATATCTTGGACATGGTATTAAACAACATGAGTAATTGCTGCAGCATCCCTACAGTATCATCCTCCATAAAGTGGTCACTTTTGAAGTCATCATCTGCCACAATACCCATCTAGTTAGGGTCAGACATAAACATGTCTCCAAAGTTGATTACAGTCTTCGGTGGGATGGTATAAACAGCTTCAAAGCCCCTTCCTCCTTTGTAAGGACTGGAACCAGTACCCAAAATTACACCAAAGCACTATACAAGCATGTATATAGATGCATAGAATCAGGAATACCCAGCAGGACAACATCATCCTCTACAAGGATAAGTAAACCTGTCTGGTTGCCATCTGCAATAAATAAACTCTATAACAAGAGGAAAGAATCGCTGTCCAAGACCAAGAAGGAGCAGGTGCCCAATTGGAAGCAATGTCTCCTTAGCCTGGACAAGTAAATGAGAGCACTACTGAAATTCTCCAAAATAAACACCGAGTCCAAAATGGCAACATCAACTACAGACAATCATAAGTCCTACTTCACATATGTCTGCAATCTCAAAGGAAATACTCAGATCTGCTCAGAAGTGATGGTCAAGGACACCACATATACAAATGCCATAGATATAGCAAACTTGCTGGCTGACAGATTCAGTGAGAACTTCAGCCCTTTGTCCCCCCGTCAGTAGATCAGGACATCACCAGTATATGCCCTCTTCCCCTTATATGTAGAGAATAGGTCATCACTGCTCTCTCAACGGCAAAACATATAGCCTCCATGGGACCCAATAACATTCCAGGCTACATCCTATATGATCTCAGGCAGGAACTTGCAGCACCATTAGGCACCCTATTCAATCAAAGGTTGAGTACTGGCTTTTTCCCAGCTCAGTGGAGGACAGCCACTGTCATCCCTTTGTACAAAGGTGGAGTGTCCACTGATCCGGGAAATTATAAACCAATCAGCCTAACTAGCCTGATCTGCAAAGACATGGAATCAATTATCATGGTATTTATTAACAAGGACATTGGCAACCACCAAACATTTGATCCCAGACAGTTTGGCTTTGTCAAGGGGAAATCATGTGTGTTAAATTTGGTTGAATTCTTTGAGACAGTTACCACAGCCATGGACGAGGGGAGGACAGTGCACACCACCTACCTTGACATGGCCAGTGTCTTCAACACTATCCCCCACTCAGCCATAATAGGTAAAACTCTCTCAACTAGGCAGCAATCCATATGTTGCCAGATGGTTAGCAAACTGGCTCACTGATAGACCCACCTAGTCAAAATAGGGGAAGCCACCTCAAGCAGCAGAACTGTAACAAGTGGTGTACACCAGGGTTCTGTCTTGGGGCACCTGTTATTTGGGATATACTTTTCTGAGGTGCTGGGCAAAACTAATGGGTTATGGCTGACCAAGTTTGCAGTTGACTGCATGCTGGGCGCTGTCACCACATCCCCTAGTGATGTGGACATCCTCCAAGAGGGTCTCACTCAGACAAACTACTAGTGCCAGAAACGTGGCCTCAAGCTGAATACCACAAAATACATCATCATCTCCTTTGGGGAGGGTGACATCCCCACACATTATCACATTAATAACAGTGTCCTAAGCATGCAATCAGTTGTGAGGGATTTGGGTGCACAGGTTGATAGCAACCTGACCTTTGACCACCCTGTGGCTTCTGTTGTATGAAAAGCCTTCTACATGGCCCACCTCATCAGTAAGGGTATCTCATCCAGGGACAAGGAGGTCATAACATCCCTGTATTCTTCCATTGTAAGGCCCATTATTGAGTACAATGCCCCTTTCGGCATGTACCTCGCAAAGCACATGCAGCAGCTGGAGACACCACAGAGGTTTCTCACCAGGTAAATCCAGGGCCTCAAACATTTAACATGCACAAATAGGCTAAAAGCCATATCCCTCTACTCAGTTTAATATGGACTCCTCGGATGTGACCTCTGTCTGCCATACAAGGTGATCATGGACCCCACCTTGATAGGACATCTGCATATTCGCAACTCAAGATCTACTCAAGTAACCCACATGCATGCCCTCAACCTGGTCTGTGTCATCAACAAGACTTGTTGGTGGGACAGATTTGTGTCTCAGAGACTCTCTCATCTGTGGAATAGACTCCCTCTCCACGTCAAGCAGAGTGCCTCTTTACCCCTTTTGAAGTGCGACCTGGATAACTGGAGGGGAAACAGGAAATACACCCTTGGGATTCCACCCGTGTCCCTGTTGGGCTGGGGCATTGGGTGCTGACTTGCATAAACATGGGCTAAACTCCTGGCTAGGCTTATAAGGGCCTCAGGCCCAAAAGGCTAGTAACTGTCTATGATCCTATGAACCTATGAATACCGGTTGTGGCCCTGTGTGCTGTGACAAAATGTGTTGTTATGTCTCCACTACCCTCTGTGATGCTGTAGTCTCCACACCTCTATAATGTCCATCTCACAGACTACATCTGCTGTGGTGTGTCCCCTATGGATGTCCCAGTACCATGTCATACAGCCATGATCCGACAAATAGGTGAGTGTTACTGCAAGAATATGGGGACAGTCCAGCAACATATGTGTAATGCAATGATAGACAGTGCTGCAAATGTGCTGTAGAGTATCTACCCTGTAAGTGTCTGACTTCTGCAGTACACAGATGTTTGTGAAATCTGTACATGTGCCTGATATATATGGACCCTCTGCTAGATAAATGTGGATGTCTAGCAAACAGTTGCACAATTTGTAATGGTTGTTCTCAGACTGTGGGAAATCTGGCTGTCATGCACCAGAAACCTCAGAAAACAGATATGGTACAGTAATATCTGTTACTGTACTCATTCCCCTTACTTTGTAAGCTCAGTATGTACACCTACTGTCACTATTGTCTAACACACAATCCAGTAGCATTTGTACAGGAACCAACCATTGTAGGAGGGACTCAGAGGACCAGAGCTGTGATGTGTGTCACAGCAGGCAGAGTTGACAGTAAAGTCTGTAGGTGCTGGACAGCTGAGTATCGGCAACATGTCATTCCAAAATATGTACTATAGGCCTACTGTTGTAATCCATATTCCCCATAACTGCATCCTCCCATTTGCATCCCATTACATGGGGACTTCTATTACATACCTGCTAGAGTGCTGTACTCCATTTTGTGCAGAAATCCTGAAGAATATTTCTTGCGATATCGTAGTCTGTTTTTGTAAAGAAAGTCACAGACCTGTTTACCATAGGCATCTGCTTGCCTTCTGTAAGTAATGCTCATGAACAGTGATTGCCTGTGCACCAATCTGTGGCTCAGACTTGCTAATTGCATCCAAAACAGCTGGACATGGCACAACTGTGCTATATTTAAGGCCTTCATGTAGGCTTTGCTCCCTTTCCTAGTCTGTGAGATGGACATTATGGAGGTGTCGTGACTACAGCATCGCAGAGGATAGGTAGAAATACTGTCCACTGCTGGGATTTATGTGGTATGTCCACAGTTTTGCATGCTATGTTTGGCCACTGTGAACAGACTTCCTGATTATGTGGCAGTTTAGTGTTAAACAATGTGGGTTGTAATCATTAAGGGGGAAGACAGATGTGAGTGTCATACTTTATACACATCACAATAAGCATGTGCTGCTGCAGTAGCTACTGGTCTCTCAGCTGTGTATGTTTGTAGGGGAAGACTGTAACACATGTCCCTGTAGCTTCACCTTTGCCCTCCCTACCCCTTTATGTATCGGTGTTGTGTGGATCCCTTGTTCTAGGTGGTTGTGAGGTATGGTAGGTCTGTAGCAGGTAGCTGAACATACTGCCGCATATGTTGCAGACTGCAGCTGCTGTTTTTTGACCAACAGTCATACTGGGGAGTGTAAACACATTGAAGGACAGCAGTCTGAGTGTGTCAATGAGGGAGCAGTGTCAGCTCTGTTGTTACATCATAACCAGGGTGAAGGTACCCATAACAGTCCAGGTGAGGCATGTGCTTAAGGTACATATGTTATGTAACTGTACCAATCAGAGAGTGTTAGGTGAGATATAGGTAGCCTATACATATTTGTGCAGTGTGTCCCTACCTACAGGCCTTTGACATGCTAAGATGGATAGCAGTGAATGCAGTAGCCGCAACCTGTTTTGGTTAAAATTGCAGGACTCAGGCATTTTTGTTGTATTCCCAAGCATGTAACTGAAGTGCAACACAGTGGATTCAAATCCAGGACTGTGGGTGGGAAAATGTACTACAGGCTAGGAATTTAGCAGACTGAGCTATTGAGTCAATACTGCAGTGGGTGTATTTGCAAGATATATGTGCATGCATACAGTCTGTTACATAGTATTGGCATTAGCAAGTGTGTTCAGATGGGTATGACATGTATCACTGAACTGCCTGTCATGAATTTGTAACCTCAATCTGTACCTACTTGCCAGTACTTCAACACACAGAATAGGTTTTGTGACAACTGTGCCAAAAGTAGGTGGCACAAATGTGGATATTCTGCAACAGTCTGTGGAGTTGTCAGCTATACCCAATATCCTAGGCCTTACGTACATCCATCATTATTTATTTGGTTGTGTACTGGTTTGGTGTCTGCATCACAGTCCCAAGAACACTATCATTTTTCCTATTATTTAAACAAGCAGTGTGTCACTGACAATGAGGATATGTTTATGGAAACACCTTTTTCATTTCAGAGCTGGGTGGCCTAGTGGGCTAATGCACTGTGCTGTAGTTGACAGGGTCCTAGGTCCAAAACTTGATAGGGATAACTATTTTGCAGATGTGCCTAACAGTGTCAGAAACACAGAAGGTGATTAAGGCAGTTTTAAGCATTTTTAAATTGGTTTGTGCGGCGTGCCATAACTCCACTTAAGCCCATACTAATTACAAAAGAAAAGAAAAAAAAGGGGTGATAGGAAAGTAGTGAAATGGGAGAAAGCAGGGAGAAAAACACTGTGAAAGGCAGGAAGGGAGGTGCAGGACAGGTGTAGGAAAGGACCATAGCTCTCCATTTCTTGTACAGCAACAGCTGTGCAAGTTGTAGACAATTTGGAATTTAGATCCTCAGAGACTATGAGGGCAATATAAATGTGTTGATTAATTCATGTAATGATTAAAGTGTGTCCAGTGGTTGCAGGCGCAAAATGGAGAGCTATGTATGGGGCAATATTTTTTTTGTGGAACAGGTGCCTTTTTTTTTAAGGAGAGAGTGGGATGTTGGGAAAGGGATATAGGTATGTATGAGGAGGTAAGTTGGGTAGGAGAGGTTGCATTTGCAAACAGACAAGACAAACTAAACAGCATACAGGGGCAGTGTATGACACATGAGGGGGTAAATGCCTTGGATGGGGACAGTGTTGTGGAATGCTCCCAGATGGCAGCAGTGAGACTGAGCTCCCCACCCATGGCCAGTCAACACTACTCTTTCACCACCCCAAAGGTTGTTGTGCTGGGGACTGGGCACCAGGGCCACCTTGCCCCTTCAGGTTGCCAAGTCTGCCTTCAATCCAGCACAGGTGATCTTTGTAGCCTTGGTGCACAATCATGTGCATCATCCCTGGTCGCTGTTGCTGGTTGATGACTCCCTCTCCATGCCTGCTCCTGGGCGGGCCCCATTCCCTGAGGCGGTTCCACCCATAGGTGGTGCAGGACCAGCAGAGGGGGCAGCACAAGGTTGGGCCCCAGATGTGCTGGGACCCAGTGCCACAGCTGGATGATGTAGGGTAGGCAGATTGCCAGGAACTGACCTACCCAGTTGAGCTGTGGTGTTGAGGTATTTTAAACTGCATAGGTTAGTAATGAACAGAACATTTAGTTAGTTATAACAGTATGCCAGAATGTTACAATTATCCCAGCTACATAACATTGCATAGTATATGGAACACAACAATAAGTGAGATAACAGTCAGTATAGTAACAGCATGCCAGTAACAGTTACAGCATAAGGCTAATAACATAGGAAATTCACCAAGGTATGTCAGTATGCAACCATTGTAATACATAACAATAATAAAACACAAGGCCCAACATAATGTTTTGTAAACAACATATGTTAAAAGTAAACCATACCTGATGTATAACAATAATAAATTATGATGCAGATAAGGGATGGGGGGGAGGGAAATACATTCTATTACTACTGGTATAGGCTATATTGTTTGCAACAGTACTGTTCTATACTCTACAGGTCTGCCCTTACTTTATGTAAACAAGTGTTGTATAGCTTCTGTAGAACCTACATACCTCTCAAGCTATCCACATGAGACAGTATGTGCCAAGCTGTAACACCTACAGGTACAGAAGTACAGGGGACTATGTCATGTCTGGAGGACATATATGACTACCAAGGTGTACTGTGTTCTTATGTAGTGTGAGTGTACTATTGACATCAATCAAGTGGATAATAAATATGTGTCCAAGGGATTTAGCAACAGTGATCACAATCCATGACAACGTGACACTTGAGAGACATGCATCGTGCACAGTACAGAGAGTTTACCTATCATGCCGTCCTTGACAGGCATGGGGTTAGACTATCAGCAGACATTCACAGACACACCAGGCATACAGCCATACCAGGATTACACAGTTTTATTTATGTCATTCTCTTTTATGACTGTTGTACTTGTTGACGTTATTTACTGACGTCTTAGCACCTTGCTGAGCAATGCTGTTAACATTCTGGTACATCTGAACACAAAAATTATTAACCCATTTGAACAGCTACTACTGCCATTTATTTACCTGTCATTCCTGTTGGGAGAAAATCTGTTAGCAATACATAACTGTTTCTACAAATATTTAGTAGTAGTTTTCCCTGGTTTTGAACCCTGGTCTGTGTGAGACAAAATGTACATCTCACCTGGCATTTATCAAATGGAGCTACTGAAACACTGCTGAGTATTGTTTGACTGATATGTGCCTAGAACTCAACTGGTAACAAAATATGACCTGGTAATAGAGGTCGAGTGTTACAGAAGACAGCAGTGACAATTGAACACACATGCATGAGATTCATGCATGACAGAGATAGTAGGTGAACTGTACATTAATACATGGAATGCACGTATAGACAATTAACCTCTAGTGTGTGGGAATATGTGTGATGTGCACAGACCATATTGGAGTGCTAGGTTTGCTCCCAGAGCCATATACAGTTGCAGATGGTATATTTGCAGTCTACAGCTATTACAGTTTCATACTTGCCTGCAGCAGCATACCCAAGAGCAGGAATGCATATAGCTAAAATGCAATGGTTAACACATGACATTCCTGAGATACAAACCGCAAAGTGTTTCCTCAATGTACGGCAACTGCAAGGCTCCAAACCACTAATGTCACCAAAAAAAAGCCAGCAGACAATGGCAAACTGTCAATTATTTTAATAGGACTCCCATACAAAACATAGGTAGTCCATAAAAACAGACCGGTTTTGGCTGAAATTGCACTTAGCCTTCTTCAGTGTTAAGCAGATGAATGGCAATTAACACATTTAAATGCTATGCATATGGAAACATATGGAGTAATGATTGGTCCCTCACAAAGGCTCATTTAATCCAGGTGAAAATAATGCACCTAATTTAATAATGCATTTCTTTTCCTTTGAGTTTAAAAGGCTATGCCATCCAGCTTTATTAGCCCTATTGCCCATGATTCTATCAATAACTGTAAACCTGAATACAGCATTAGGGTGTCTATTGGTATGTTTGAATAAGACATTACTAGACTTTTTATTCCTAATTTCATTTAAATGTTCATAAACTCGAATCCTCAGTGGTCTGGAGGTCTGACCTACATAGAATGCAGAGCAGGTACAGGTGACTAGATAAACCAGCAAATTGGTCCCACAGTTAGCAAAAAAAAACAAATATTATAAACATTGCCCGTATTGTAGCCGGAAAAATCCTTTGTTTTACTAACATTCCTACAATGGATGCAATGACCACAAGGTACACAGCGTACTAATAAGTCCCCAGTCAATGTTCTTTGACTTAAGTCATCCAGACCTCTGGAAATATACTTATAATGGCTCAACTGGGAACCAATATTTCTACCCCTGCGAAATGAGAATAAGCTCCTGTCCTCCAAAATAGTAGAAAAATAATCATCATCTTGTAATATATTCTAATGTCTCTGCACACTATTAAGCAGAAGATCCATGTTTCTGCCATAAGTGGTCACCAAACGAATGACTGTTTGGTTATCCACTGATTTTTGTTTGTACTGTTGAAATTGTCCATTAAAACGATGACACAAGTCATGGGCATTCAGCATCGCCAATTAGCTGAAACACCTGATGTTCATAAGGGCCATTTGCATATATCCCATGTGCCTCTGATACAAGAGGTTTGGGAGGTCACTCAGTGGAAGTTCTAGCTTTGCTGGAGTTTTCATTTTGTTTTTACTGTTTGTTTTTTCAGTGACCTTCTCACTTATTGTTTTAGTTTGTTGTTTGGAATATTTTTGCAGTGACCCTAATGATAATGGACATCAGCTTGGTATAACAGCCCTGTGTTTCTTATGCTTAGTCAAACACTCTGCTTGTGCTGTGCTCATCATGTCATAACAAGGCCGAAATATGTATATCCACAGCTAGTGGGGTTTGGCTTTATTGGCCTGAAATTGTCCATTAACATGATGAAGCAAGTCATGGGCATTCAGCATTGCCAATTAGCTGAAACACCTGATGTTCATAAGGGTCATTTGCATATTTCCCATGTGCCTCTGATACAAGAGGTTTGGGAGGTTACTCAGTGGAAGTTTTAGCTTTGCTGGAGTTTTCATTTTGTTTTTACAATTAGTGCAGCAGAAACTTTATTTCCTTAACATTATTAATGAAGTAGAACTTTATTTTCTTAACATTAGTAATGCAGTTGAAACTTTATTTCCTTAACATTATTAATGCAGTAGTAACTTTATTTTCTTAACATTATCAGGTTTCATGCTTTCATCTTTATTGAACTGCACCTGGCATTACTCACTTATATCAGTCCAGGTCTATGACCACATTCATTGCAGTACAATCAAAACTGAATATACCTACTGGCAGTTATTAATTTACTCTTTACTTTTTATATGACTATAGATTGCAAGATACATCTGTACTCACCACACTCATGGTGCAACCTAGCCAGGCACCCTGCATTGGCCTCCAGGTTGTGAGCTCTCTCCTCTGCAGCTGTGGGGAGAGAAACACACCATTATGCATACCTGTCTATCACAAGTTCAGAGTAGAATTTGGTAAAAGAATAACAACACTTACAAACAGGTTGGATATTCCTGTCTGTCACATCTTGGACCCTGGTGGCCAACAGCTCTCCGTTATGATGCTTCAGGTCACCATAATGATGAAGCACCTGCTCACCTGTGCAGGTGATACCAGTTGCACTGGTGAGATCACTTGCCAGCTGGTCCCAGGCCTCCGATTTGTATTCCAACCCCTGGTACTGCCCCTGCAGCAACTGGATGTCATGGTATTTTACAAGAAGTCCAACCATGACCTTGGACTCCAGCATGCCCCACCCTTGTGCCCGGAAGTGTGCACCCTCTCCAACTCCTGCCATAGTCTCTGCCAAGATCAAACTCCAACAGATTATGGATGTATTCCCACCTGATGTACTTAAATAAGCCTAATTTCCCACCCTTTACTGCCATTGGGCCATTTTTAAAAATGCGACACTTTGCATAGCACCTCGCAAACCCACTAAGCTCAGTCAAGCAGTGCTTAAATTGGCAATGCTTAGCAAAGCTTAGCAGTGCCCAAATCAGCTTAGTGGGGCTGAACAGTGCTTAAACGGGCATTGCTTATTCACAAACCAGCTAAGCACAGCAAAAACAGTTCTTGTTTAAGGAGTGCTTGGCTTAGTGGAGCTTAGCTAAGTGCAGTAACACAGGATTTCATAATGCATTTTAAAATTGTGTAATTGCAAGCTACAATGCTCGACAATATGTCTGTGCATACATACATTATTTCATCAAGGGTTTACACATACTTGTCATAATTGTGTATTTGCAACATAAATGCTTCATACCCTGTTTGTGTATCCATACAAAATTCAATCAAGGTTTAATACTACTTCTCATACATGTGTGTTTGCAAACTAAAAATTTAATAACCTGTCTGTGTAATCAAAAAAATGAAATACAGATTTAAGAAATGTCTCATACTGTGTATTTACACCCTGTGGCCCACACTAATCAGTCCTTCTGTAGGCTGGTGGCTTGCCTGTTGCTCGTGTATTCAACCCTGCCAACTATGGTCCAAGAAACCACCCCTTAAGGACATTCACTACAGGACACTACTAAAACCTTCTGAGGATCTTCCAAAATAAAGCCACTCAGGATATAATCTAAAGTCTGCTTGTGTATTCAACCCTATCCACTACAATCCAAGAAACCACCCCTAAAGGACATCCATTACGGGACACTACTAAAACCTTCTGAGGAGCTTCCAAAATAAACCCCCCCTCAGGATATAATTTAAAGTGTATGTACTGCAATCTTTTACAAGTGTTCACTACCGTGGTGCCTGTGCTTTTCCCCACGCTTGCCAAGCAGCCTACAGGGATCTCTTTATTTGTTCCTTAACTCCCTTACTCCCTAAGCTATCTTTTATATATTTTTACCACTAGGTGGCACTGCTCAACCACTTACTAGGTAAGATCTCTTAGATCAATTTTCTTTCTTTCCCAAGCTATCCCCCACTCTCTTATCATACTTACCCCACTGGCCTGTTTTGATTTGTGCTTTATTTCACCACCTTACTCCCCTCAGCCTAGTTTTCCCCTGCTGTTCCTGTACTTCATCTACAAGCACACATTTCTGCTACAGCTGGCTGATTGGTTTCAGCCAGCCACCTTCTCCTTAGCTCACTCTGCTCCTATCCCTCCTTCCCAGCACTACCTTCCCTTCCTGTTATCTCCTGCCGAACCCTGTCTTCTTCCTTCCCTTCCTTACCCAAATCTATTTAGTGATGCTGTTACCCATGGCGGCATTTTTAAAAAATATCCCTGTGGCCCACACTGATCGGTCCAGACATAGGCTGCTGGCTTTCCTGTTAAGTGCTGTACTGTATTTAGACATTATTTGGGCTAGCTACTTCACATTTAATTGCTTAGACAGCCATGCCCCATTATGCAAAGTTAGAATTACTACCAAACCGGCACCATGGCTCACCAAAACGACCAAACAAAAAATCCTCCAAAGAAATAAACAATGGGCCAAATGGCACTCAACAAAAAGCCCCTCAGACCACCTGCAATTCAGACAGCTAAGAAATGAAACAAAAAAAGCCATATTAGCCGATAAAAGAAACTACTACTACCAACTACAACAAACCAACCAAAATAATCCCCAAAAATTCTGGTGAGGTATCAATAACCTCCTACACCCTGGATGCTCAAGTACTCCCTCTCCCTCTGGCTCTGATCACAACAATCCCATCCAAATAGCTGACTCATTTAATACTTTTTTCACTGAAACCATACAATCCTTAGCCAACCAGCTATTCCCTAGCACCCCAGGCTCTGCCACAACCTCTACCAATAATTCTCATCAATTTCATTTTCAGCCAGTGCCCACTTCACTTATCTGTAACCTCATACAGAAACTTAAACCCACTACTCTCTCTGCTGATAAATTACCTGCAGAATACCTGCAAAATGCTGCTAAAGTCATAGCCTCCCCATATCCATCCTCAATAACAGAACTATTTCTGAAGGATCTATTCCCCTAATCTGGAAAGTCTCTCACATTATTCCACTGCATAAGGGTGGTAACTCCAAAGAGTTGTCCAATTATAGGACCATAGCTATTCTATCTCCTTTGGCAAAAATAATGGAGAAATGTATACACATACAACTGTTAACCTACCTAGTTGATCACAATCTATTAGCACCCTGTCAACATGGCTTTAGACCATTTCATAGCACCACCTCTGCTCTCTTATTCTTCACTAACCATATTAACAGTAATCGTAATATTGATACTCTATCCTCAGCTCTTTTTATTGACCTGTCCAAAGCATTTGACATGGTGAATCACCACCTCCTTATAGACACACTCAAAAACCTGTCATTGGACAACCATACTATACAGTGGTTCCAATCATACCTACATAACAGGCAACAGGCTGTACTATGGGAAATACTTTATCTTCCCACGTCCCAGTCACTCTAGGTGTCCCGCAAGGATCTATATTAGGCCCATTACTCTTCTCCATCTTTACAAATGACCTTCATTCTGTAATTCCTCAAGCTGACCCTATCCAATACGCTGACGACTCCACACTCATATGCGCTGCTGCTTCTCAATCAAAACTTCAGTCACTAACCCAAATGACCTTTAGTACAGTTGAAAACTGGCTCCTACAAAGACGCCTTATCCTTAACCCCAAAAAAACAAAAATGCTACTATTTACCCCCACCCGCAGAACCTCCCCACTTAACTTTACTATTACTTCAAATGACGGAACTATAATATCTCCTGAACCAACCACCAAACTACTCGAGGTACTAATAGATAGCAACTTATCCTTTGAACCTCACATTAATAACACCATAAAAATAGTAAACAAGAAACTAGGTTCCCTCTATAGAATAAAACCCTTTCTTACACCTCCAGCCAGGGTTACTATTGCTCGTACCCACCTCATCTCTACCTTGCTCTATGCCTCCCCTATCTATACCAAAATATGTAGAAGTAATCTGAATAAACTTACATCCTCCTACAACAATATTGCCAGATTTGCAGCTGGGTCCTCCTATAGAACTCATCACTGTATCAATCTAAATCAGTTAGGATGGTTAGAGCTGCCAAATTTAATACTTTTCAATCAATTAATAGTAGCCCATAAGATCCTCTATTTACCTCAAAATATACCCATACTTACATCCCTAGTCATCCCCTATAATAACCTCAAGACCTTACGCTCAGCTAATAACCTACTTGTACAAATATCAAAATCCAACAACTTAGCTGGTGACACCTTGTTCTCCAATATAGTAGGTAAAGCCTGGAACATCCTCCCAAGCCATCTTACCAAAATATCCTCTGTCAGCTTATTTAAAAGCAAGCTTAAACCCTACCTTAAATCACACTAGCTATGCCCCTGTGTTAACCCAGACTAAGCACCTGACTATTAACTAGACTCCAACAATTCCTAGCCTCCCATGATCATGATCTTGTGTTGCCTCACAAATTTTTAGTGAGCTTAACCTTCCTTAGGATTTTTTCTCATGTAAATATGCTGTTCCTGTACTTCATCTACAAGCACACATTTCTGCTACAGCTGGCTGATTGGTTTCAGCCAGCCACCTTCTCTTTAGCTCATCCCAATCTCTTCGCCCTAAGGGCTCACTCCGCTCCCCTACCCTGCCCCCAATACTCACCCGCACCCACTACAACTACCTTTATTTGAGCACTAAACCTCTCCCTCTCTCTATCAAACAGTCACCCCCCTCTACAACCCCTCCCTTCTTTTCCTCCACCAGCCTATCACAAGCACTCCTTTTCAACAACCTAAGTCCCTATTTCATCTACTACTACTGCATCTTAACACATATCCACCATGCCTAGACTCCTACCTCAAACCATTCTCACCCCATCTATCTGCATTTTATTCTTACTCCCTTTATACCATGCTACCTCCTACTCCTATAACCTACTCCACCCACCCTTCCTATCCTACCCCCCACTACCAACCTCCTATTTATCCCTCTAAAACACACTTCCACAATATATCCACATCACTAGTTCACCCCAACTCACTCCACTACTTTAAAATAAAATGTTTTCCCCTCTCAACTAAATATTACAAACCTAAACTAATAACTTACTTCCCACAACTATTAAAAACCAAATCAAAAACACTACTACCCTTCCTCAACTACCTATGCTTATCAGGAGACATACATCCTAATCCTGGACCAAACATTACCTGTAATGCTAATATCCCCACCTCAAACAATAAAGCTAACCATAAATACCTCACATTTTTCACCATCAATGCCCACAGTTTAAGAAATAAAGTAACCCAATTCCATGCCTGGTTAAACTACAACCTACCCGACATTGTAGCCATTTCAGAAACCTGGCTAAAACCTCATATTCGTATGACTCTGAAATCTTCCCTCCTAGATTCCAATCCCTCAGACACCCCCACCTAAATAGAAAAAGGTGGTGGGGTAGCCTTAATCTACTCTAGCCTACTATCCATCACTCCATACCCCAATCCTATCTCCCCATTCAATAATGCAGAACTAGTAATAGGCCTGCTAAAAGTAAATAACCACAAAAGCATTTGTGTCATTGCCCTCTACATCCACCCTGGTAGCAACATCACTACCCTGGAAGACATTCTCCTCTGGACCTCAACCAATATTAAGCATGAGACCTATATACTTGGAGATGTAAATATCAATTGGAATAAAATCAATAACCCTAATCCCACCTTATCCATCAATCTATTTAACTATATGCAACTTACTAACTCCATTACCAGACCCTAATAAAACAAACCCCCCAGATACCACACTAGACTGGATCCTAGCATCCCATCCCAGTAAAGCCTTAAACTCTGGCATCACACCCGACCCTATAGGAGACCACTTGCCAGCTTTTATCCACCAAGCTACCCACTCTTCTCCTCACCTACACCAATTTATCCACACACATAACCACACAAACTTCAACCTTCTCTGACTCCCTAAAACAAACAAGCAAACTGGAACCCCCTAAAAATTCTTCCACTAGATAATGCAGTAGAATTTTTCAACTCCTCCTTCTTAAACATCCTCAACTCCCTAGCTCTACCAAGAACAAAAAGAGTAAAAAACAAAACCACCCCTTGGCTAACCAAAGATACCAAAAAACATATGCTACAAAGTGACAAATCCTGGAAAACATAGCATCAAAACAAGCAGCCTGAAACTTTTCTTAAATATAAACAACTCCTCAACCTTGCTAAAAACAAATCATCAGAGACAAAAAGTCCTACTATATTAAATTCCAGTCTAACCAATCAAAAAGCCCAAAACAGTTCTGGAATTCCATTAATTCTCTTCTCAACCCAGGTACCAAAAGCAACCCCTGCCCTGACACCAGCAAATCTGACCCTGAAATAGCCTCTCTATTCGACTCCTTCTTCACCAACTCCATAGCAGAACTGACCAAAACCTTCCCTAACAATAACCCTTCCTCTCAGCCTACCCTTTCTTTGCCACCACCTACAGCACCCTCTGCCCCAATCCTCCTCCTATATTTGAGCTTAAACTCATCTCAACCTCCCACATAAAAAAAAATTACTCTCTAAATTAAAACCTTGAATCAATGCCCCTAACAATATTCCATCTTCCTTCCTAAAAATAGCTGCAGATGGTATCGCTCTCCCCATTAGTATCCTGATAAATAGATCCATGCTGGAATCTTATGTGCCCAAATTATGGCATACTGCCTTCATTCTACCTCTCCATAAAGGAGGCAAAAACAATAACATCTCCAACTTCTGCCCCAATTTCCAAACTACTAGAAAAATGCATCCACATTCAGCTTATGCCATTCCAAGCCAATCACCAGCTAATCACTCCAACCCAACATGGCTTCTGTCCTGGCCATAGTACTACCACTGCACTTCTCTCCTTCTTAGATACAATCAATCTTGCCCATGACTCTGGAAAAATAGTTTTCTACAGTTCTACTAGAGCTGTCTAAGTCACATGATACCATCTCCCACACCCATCTCTTAAACATCTTTCTAACTTTAACCTTTCCCAGAATACCTTATCCTGGTTCTCAAGCTACCTCTCTGATAGATCTCAAGCTGTAAAATAGGGGAAAGGTACCTCAACCTTCCTTCCTACCCCCACTGGGGTTCTCCAGGCATCCATACTTGGTCCAATGCTGTTTAACATCTGTATTAATGATTTCCACAAAACCACACCCAATACCAAAATTGTACAATACGCAGATGATTCCACATTAGTCTGCAGTGCTTCTAACCTCCCAGAGCTTCAAAGAATGACTCAAACTGCTTTCTCCACCACTGAAAATTGGATGCTTCAGAACCAACTCTCACTAAATGCAAATAAATCCAAAATACTATTATTCTCTCCCTCAAAAGCTTCCCCTCTTGATAAAAACTCATTCCAAATTATTAGCCAAAACAACTCCACTATAGAGGTTGTTCCCTTTGCCAAACTACTTGGGGTCACTATTGCTGAACACCTAAAATTCAACACTCACATCCAGCAAAACATTAAGAAAACCCATATAAAACTTGGTATGTTATACAGGAACATCCACTTTCCCTCTCCTTCCACCAGACAAACTCTTTCCACTACCTATCTACTCCCCTCACTAATGTATGGTGCTCCTCTGTTAAACTTATCTGCCACTATCACCTCAAAATTGGAAGTCTGTTATAATAAGATTTCTAAATTTGCTAACAAAGCCAAGTACTCATCCCATCATTGTATTGCCCTTAATTTGCTATACTGGCTTGGACTCTCCAACCATCTAGACTATCTTCAAATTACCACAGCCCACAAACTAATTTTTCAACCCACTAAGTGCCCTGCACTATACAACATCCTTCTAGATCTACTCACCAAAACCTAATCATTGTCCAAAAACCCAATCATCCTGCTGGTCAACTCCTTCTATCCATTTCCTTATCAAAAAATGGAATTCTCTTCCTTCCGCTCTAAGGACTTGTGCAAACTTTGAAAACTTTAAATCTCAGCTACATTCCTACCTTTCCTCTAACTGGAAATGCAACTGCATTCTCCCCACCTAGTCCTATAATTCTCTCTCCACTAAACCCCTGACTAACTATGATTACTAGCTAACCAAACATAAATGTACATATTGTAAATATCTAAATTGTACTATGTACCAAAAAATTATGCCTGCTCTCTAACATGAAACGTAATTGTAAATTGTGTCTTCTTTACTAAGACTGTATCTATAACTAAACTATGTAATGTGGAGCATTTCTCCCCGGACCTCCACTGAAAATGGGCTCCCTGCGCCCAGTGGACCTCCCCGGTCATCAAACTGGAAATAAATAAAAATAAATAAACCAGTGTGTGTATTCAGACCCTGTACCTACTGCACATAAGGCCATCACTCTAACCATTTGGCTACATGGCCATGTGAAATGCTGTTATACTTTTACATATATCTCTCTCTATGTTTAAGCACCGCTAAGCACTGCTAAGCACCATGGCGTGCTGTGCAAACCTGTTCAGCTGGGCTTAAACTTGACCTTTCCTAAATAATTAAATGTATTTGGTTTCTATTTTTTGATGACTGACACATGTCCATTGCTGCTCACCACACCTCTTTGCACAAATACACACAAAAAATAAATAAAATTAAAGTAATTTTTAAATATATTGCTATCCAGCACTTTGACAGTGCAGGGAGTGTTACTCATCTCCAGACACAGTAACAGACTCCTTATACTGACTCACTAACTGTGTATCACGTGTCGCCCTCAGTAACGCACCTTCATTAATATGCAAGGTGAGCTGCCGAATACATGGCCAAGGCACCTTCCATGTAGGTCTTCCATTATTCCTACACAGATTGTATTAAATCCCCAGGAAGATCTTTTTTATTGCCATAATCCAACAATGGTCCACTAAAAAATCAGTGCAGTCCTGACAGTAAATATCCATTCTGACACTAATTAAAAAAGCAGCATTGAAACTTAAGCAATCTAGTTAGATATGCAACAAGTGAAGTCAGTCTAACATCCCAAGGTCAGGAAACCTGTAAATGAGCCACAGCAATGATGCTAACTTCAGAAATATAGCAACAATATGACAAAGTCAGCAGGAAAACAAGCAGTACATGCCACCTGCCAGGCCAACAAGGAAACAGGTAATCTGGAGTATCAATAAAACTTCAGATGAGTTAACATTTCTAAAAAAAAAAATGTCAGTATAAGAGTGTACAACCAATTGATTAGACTGCATGCATGAAAATGAACATACCAGTTGGCCTTAAAGCACAATCTATTAAACTCACATTAGAAAGAAAGAGCCTCTATGCAGTGGTTCATGCCCTTATTTTGTTACAATTAGATTACTAAAATTCCATTTACCTGGTGTTCTTAACCCAGAAATATATCATTTACAAATGGTAAGAATGTTGCAGCACAGACACTAACATACATTTCTCATTAGTAATGTATGACACCATTTTTTAGTTTGTATTGACTGCTGATTTAGTTAGTAATCACCATTAATCTTTTGATGTTACTGTATTTAGTCCTGAATTGTCTGAACTCTCCCATCTTGAAAATCTGGAGGTCCATTACAGACATGGCTATGTACCCCTTCCCTTCACATCAGTGGAAATATGCTTCGTGTCACACCTGAACAAGGTGCATACCCAAGTGGCCCTACACCTACTGCATGCATGGAAAGCATAGAGAAATGTCCTTTGCCAAGGAACACATAAAAACTGAAAGCAGGTCAGAACTGATATATATGTGTTTTAGTGATGTGTGTACAACTGAGTGCTGTAGTGAACCAATATTCAAACCATCCACCATTCCCCCGAATAAGACTTCAGATACCACTGAGAATAGTCTTGTTTTACCAGCAGTCAGTGCATCCTAAGGTTATATATAACAAGCCTGGAACATTTTCACATTTGGTTTGGTATGGTCATCTGGCATGCAGGTTGATGTCCTTAACCCCCTTCTACGGATGTTGTTAATTAATGTTATCACAGTGATAATAACACTTGAATATAAGTCAGTCATGTCCTACTATGTCAGTAATACTGAATTCCACCTCTGCCAGTCTGAGATATTGATGGTCCTGGATAACAGACGTTGCTATCAGTAGTATGCCATGTGACTGGAGAAAAATGATGAGAGGAGCATTTTATTCTACTCTTCAGTAAAATTTACTTTTGTCTAGTATTGCACATCCCCACTCACATATGGCTACATCATATAGTAAGTATTATATAAATATACCCCTCTTACTGACAGCAAGAGTTTGGTATAACATTTTTTTTTGTAAATTTAGTAATCTTACTTATCATTATTGATGCAGATTTTGAGCAACAATTCTGCACACCTGCTAACCACATAAAACGTTTAAGAAGCATTTATTCTATGCTTTAGTCCAGAGAAGTACAAATACTCCAAAATTAAATTATCTACAGCCAACATGAATACAACAAACAAGGCCTGAAATAAAATATAAATGGAGGGGGGGTTATTATTTTTATTTTTAAAAGAGAACATTTTGAGTTTTTATAAATAAAAAAAAAGAATAACTGAGAAATAAAAAAAAAACACACACTAAAACTGAAAAATACAAAACAAACGTTGTGGTAGGGCATGAGTGCCTTCTACATGATATTCTTTATAACCATTGCAGCTAAGACAGTTCTGTGTCCTTTCTTTAATGTAACATTCCAACGCTTCAGTATTGTTGCAGAACCTCAACAAATACATACATATGTGTGTGTCTGTGTGTGTGTGTGTGTGTGTGTGTGTGTGTGTGTGTGTGTGTGTGTGTGTGTGTGTGTGTGTGTGTGTGTGTGTGTGTTTGTTTGTGTGTGTGTGTGTGTGTGTGTGTGTGCGTGTTCCATAACATTTATATGAACTGATCTATTATAAAGCCAAATATAATTTATTTCTTCCCATTGAGAAGCATTAGTCCTATATTCTTCCTTAAATGTTAAATTCCTATATGTTTTCCATTTAGATTCCCCTGCCATACATTTTGCATACTTATCAAAAGAGTTTTATAAATAAATGTGAGTTTCTTGTTTTGCATTATGGGAACATTCATCTGTACACATTTAGCTTAAAAGCTGTACATTTTATTGAAGATGCTCATTAAGCCAGATTCCCTGACATCTAATAGAGTGTAGGCAACTGTCTACTGATGTCCATTAATTAGCCAAGGAGCATAGCAGCTCAAGTCAAGTAAAAGTACATTATAAGAATCAAATGGTTTAGTTAAAGAGAAATGTCTACTAAATTTACTAATTGACCATTTGACCATGATAATTTTATATAATGATGATGGATAAAAAAAAACAGCCATTAGAATTAACCATGCATAGACAAAAGGAAGATTATACTTACAGTATTTGGTTTTCCAATTTTTCAATATAGCTTGATTATCGCCGCACCCTCGACGTGCACAGGAAATGTGTTGCGAGAGCAGGGGCATGTACAACTGCTCTACGGAGGTGTAAACATGCCACAACAGTTGCAAAACCTACTATGCCTACTAGTAGAGCCCTCCTCTAATAGCAAGTCAGTAATTCAGTGTCCATGGATACTGAAATGTATGCTAAGCATACAAGACTGTCCACGAACAGTGAAATAAAATCAAAGTAGTAAACACACAAACACGTAGTGGAATGTTGTGCCCTGTCCCTAGAACTTTCACAATTAGATTTCCCGTGTCTCTATTATACATTTGAATTGCTGCAATATCGAAGGTGTAAGCAAAGCATGCATGTTTGACATGCATGTGGCATTGCTTCATGGGTGTGTAGTGGTTGTCTGTGTAAGATGACTGTACAAGGCTGGGTGAGGGGTAATCCCTGGCATCACGCCACCCGACAATGGTGTGCAGTGTGGTACAGGGGTGTAGTGTCTGCAATGGCCCACGCAGATGGGTATTGTATGAACTGTCCTGACATCCTGGTTACTATTGTGTATGGCCATAGCTTTGCAATGCATGTCATGTCTGTGTTTGATAGTCCTTGACATGGACATTGCCTGGGATGTGCATGTCCCACAATAATGTACAGTGACATTTACATGTTTACCTGGTATGGCTGGCACATGTTGCGTACACAGACTGTTATCCTCAGATATGTCAATACTGGCCTGGTGTGGCAGGACCTGCTTACAGACAGCAGGTTGACCCTGCACCTGCATTGATAGCATGATACAGGTATTCCCTGGTGTTAGTGGCATCGATCCATACAGGGCACATGTGTAAGGCATTGTATGCCCTCTGTGGATCACATTTGATAGCACCACATATGTTGCAGACATCCACTGGGGAACATAATGAAGGCACATTGTCCGAAATAATGTGCCTATTGTACTGCTGTACAGGGTGCCAGGCCCTCTACAACTCACTGCAATCACACCATGCCTACTGTCATCAATGTGCAGGGTACTAGCAACATAGCGGGATATTCTAGGCAAGTGTGTTTGTGTATGAAACATGGGTTCAGAACGCATTCCGGGTAATGGTAGGATTGCATACATTGTTCACCAGGCCTTTTGTCAGATGTAGGGGTATGGCTTGCCAACACAGTTCCTTGGCTGATTGACGTCTGTACTCCTCATGAGGTGGACATTGTGACATGTAATACAGACACCATAAAGGAAAACTACAAAATCCGCTCCCCAACATGTCCAGTGGTTAGACACTCACATCCACCTCCACACAGGCTGTGAATGTCAACCACACACACACAAACCTGCCATGTTTTGGAATAGAACTCCTGCCTAACTAGTGTATCACACTACAGCATTACGCAGTTACAGCACGTGCTATAAAAATTACTGAGTTACAGTCGTCACAGAGGTGTATTACTAGGTGGGTGGCAACAACAGGATTGGACAAGGTGGTTATGTGAATTGTAAAGAGTGTGCATACTCTAAAAAGCATTGTTCTATTCTTGGACAGACAGAGACATACAAAGTTGGCCTCTTTTGGAATAGAACCCCTACTTAACTAGTTTATCACACTATAGCAATACATAGTTACAGCACGTGCTACGGAGAATACTGGGTTACAGCACTCCCAGAGGTGTATTTCTAGGTGGGTGACATCAGCAGGATTGCCAGAGGTGGGTATGTGAATTGTAAAGAGTGTGCATACTTTAAAAGCATTGTTTCTTTCACAGGCAGGCAGACAGAAATATACACACAGTAGACCTGTCTGAGATTAGAACAACTACCAAACTTGTTTAACACACTACAGCATTAAACATTTACAGCACACGCCATGAAGATTATTGGGTTACAGTAGTCCCAGAGGTGTATTTGTAGGTGGGTGACATCAGCAGGATTGCCAAAGAAGGGCATTTTGAGTGTACTGTGAGTTGTACATGTCTGTTACCTGCATGTACCCGCTGCTTACTGTCACAAAAACACATTTATACCTGCTTACAACTGTCTTATGCAGTCCTAATTGACAGTATCAACAAGGCTTGCAGGTCTTGAACCCTGGACCATGCACACGGAGGTCAGTGGATGCACCATTAAGCCATCTGGGTTGTATACGTGTTGCATGGAGTCTATAATGTACATTGTACTATAGGTATTCCACAGTACTGAAAGCAAATGGGCCAGTCACTTTGTGCATATATGTACAGTACCGTTGAATGTACTGTACTCTGTGAAATAACAAAGACAAGTCTACATCTGTACAACTGTCATAACTACATATATATATATATATATATATATATATACACCGACGGGATGTGTACACACACACACACACACACACACACACACACACACACACACACATTTATATATATATAGATATATATATATATATATATATATATATATATATATATATATATAAATGCATATACACAGACACAGCCTTAGCCATATATATATATGTATATCTATATATATATATATATATATATATATATATATATATATATATATATATATATATATATATATATATATATATATATGTATATATATATATATATATATATATATATATATATATATATATATATATATATATATATATATATATATATATATATATATATATATATATATATATATATATATATATATATATATATATATATATATATATATATATATATATATATATATATATATATATATCTACATACATACACATCTAAATACCCTTTGTGACACAGAAGGGGGTTCCAAAGGAACTGACATGTACACAAAACAGAGGCATCACTTGTGTTATAACATTTAAATCTTAATCAGTTCACCAGAGAAGGGATGGTTGTTGTGTATGTGGAGTTTGAGGTGGGGAATGATGGCTAATGTAATCTACCATGGAGATTGTGGAGTTAGGGTGGGGGAATGATTGGTATGGACCTATACCCCAGTGACCACTTCTGTGTCACTGCTCGACAGTGGCACAGGAAAATAAAATACCCAACTGTAGTCATGCTTGACTGTGTAGTCTTCACCATTCCTAACTTTGTAATACTTTGTAGACACCGGTCACCACAGATGGCTACCATAGTGTGCTAAAAGACATTACACATGTGTATGCCTGGCTACAGGGTAGTCACACACACAAACACTTGCCAGTATTGCACATACACGTCTTGCCTATGTAAAGGTAACTAGTACAGTGGTATGCAGCTGGGGTATGTGCCACAGAACACATATAATTACACTCATTCCACTTCTGAGCTGCGTGACATTCCACTCTGCTGTTTGCTAACACACATACTCAGGCATTTGTTGATGCACACACTCAGGCATTTGTTGAGATACACACACAAACACATGCACACAGTTGCCAGTGGTGGGATCAGAACTCCTGCCTATTTACAGATCACTATTACAGTACTACACAGTTATGAAATGCGCCACAGAGATTACACATTCCAAGGCAGTCAGACTGCCCTTCTAAGATTGAGGACAACAACAGGGAGACTGACAGTCATGAAGTACATAGCTGTAAACCTGTGTGTTTAAATTAGGTGTCCATTACAACCTGTATGCACAAACAAGACACATCATCTGCAGGTAGGCCTGAGAGGTATAGTTTTAGCACAACAGGAACCTGAACTGGAGTATGGCCATCTGTGGAATGGACAACTACTATCACTATGCAGGATTACAGTGGGCATGCTCATACACTTTGTAGCACAGGGCCGTTTGGGATGCACTATGACTACAACTACTTAAGGTTATACTGGGCATACTCATACACTTAGTAACAAAGGGCTTGTTGGATGCACTGATGAAAATTACTCAAGGAGGCAGTGGGTACACTCATACACTTAGTAGCACAGGGCTGTTTGGAATGCACTCCGATTCTAACAACTGAAGGCCACAGTGTGCATGCTCATACACTTACATGTACAGAACACTTTGTAATGGACTCCTATTGTAAACACACAGGTTTACAGCTAGGTACATCTTACCTGTCTGTATATATGCACATCATACTGGTTTACCACCTGATACTTGTATGTGGCCCATAAATGATATATCTGTGTCTGTACTGTGTGATACACATGCATACATGTACATGAAGTACTGACATATATATAAGTATACACATTCATGCATGTGTGGACATGACAGACAATAGGTTACCTGGGTCACACAGGCAGATGCTACCTACAGCATGTGTCACACACCTTGCTGTCCTGAAAGACACACATTGATAGCAGGTTGTGGACAATGGCATTATACCTGGAACAGCGGCATGTGCAGGCATAATGTTTGAGCCACACTGTGTAATGATACTGAGGTGCAGGTGTCAAGATGACCTCTCCCAGCTGTGATAGTAGTTGTCAATATTAGCAGGACTGTTACCCTAAGTATATCTCACATTAGTCATATAAACAAGTTCTGCTGCTGTCCGTCACCTTACATGAGGCATTTGCTACCAAGCACATTAATGCCACTTTCAGTGATGTCATGGTACGAATGCAACTGCTAGACCAAAACAATGAGCCAATGTCCTGCTGTTATTATGAGGTTGTCCAGTGTCTGTCATTCTGGGCTGTCATGACCGAATGACGAGCCTTCAACACAGAGCACATGCATCCATGTTTCACGTGTGTGTGGATAACACCTAGGTCGCATTTACCCTTATAGCCGCTTTCCAAGGCAAATGTCTTACACCCAGAAGTAACACCCTGACACCTACAAGACAATTTCACTGGATGCTCATGCTAACCAGTGCTAGATGTGTGGCTTTAGTAATCCATTTGCTCAATGTAGAACCTACAATGGGGAATACTAACATCTGTGCAGTGAGGAACACTTGGCTGAAGGCTCTGTAGTGCACAATTGCACTACCACCATATATCTCAGATCCAGACATGTAGCTCATAACAGTGTTATGGACCATTCCAGGTGGTGGTGTACACATATTCATAAAGGCTACTCACATGTAAAGACCACTACTCCAACATAACGCCTCACAAATCAGTCAGGTACAGGTGACAGTGGCAAATGCTGCATTCTAGGTTGTATCCTCATATACATCCAACACCTTGTCCCCAGCCTACCAACACACATCCATATGTGGTATGACATAGTATGGTAGACCACCAGATAACCCTCGACTGGTGGACTGTACCTAGGCCTACATCAACTGTGCAAAGTACCCATGTACAGACACAGCTGAATAATGTGTTATGCAATGCAATAATACCACTGTTTGTAACCAGCTCAGTTGTACACATACCAGGGTCCTTCAGATGTTGTAAGCATTAACACGGTCGACTGTTGCTGTACACCAGTAAACAATACCCTCATGGTTGGATATGACCTAACTGTACCTGCTCTGGATATGTACATCCCACACTCATACAACATAAATGACATTACCATAGCCTTCTTTATCCTTTCTACGTGCAGGTGGCTACAGTCATTACACACATGCAAATGGCAGATAGCATGCTAACAGTACATAAGGTTTGATATCTATGTTAACAGAGGTAATATTCCCTCTCTACTGGTCACACATAACACGTATCATATCATACAACACCCCATGTGGCATGTATGTCTTTAGACATGTCCACCTAATGCAATGCCTACAAACATACCCAAATAACAGGATCATAGGACCTACACAAGGCCTGTATTGACAGTCTCAGGGAAATCCAGCTCTGTTCTGTATGTTCCTGAGTAATCACAGGTGATATGTTCATGACATGTACAGCCATGTATGGCCACAGCTCCTACATATACCCCATGTCAATTGCAAGCCATGCATGCTGTGTGCTGTCTGGACATTAGCCTTAGAACCACAATAGCCAGTACATGCTGGGGTGAGATATTTACAAGCCACAGACCTCGCACATGCTTGAATGAGTGTACTGCCTAGCTCTGACAGAGCACATTGCTGGCACTCTTCCAGTAAACATGAAATGTGTGTGGCAAATATGATGTGCTCACTGTTGACCATTACAGTGCCCTGGCTTCACCAAGGCACTGCCAAGTAACAGTTTGTAGGAGCATGACATGGAATAATGCTGTGTGTGTCACACTATCTGCTGTTGTCATATATGTATATGTGGCTACTCGGTGAAGGTGGTGGTGTCTTACCAGTACATGACTACAACATCCATTATGGTGTAATGCTTGGCTATGTTTCACACATGGCATGAGGAAGGTGTGGAATGTTTCCTCTTGACCTGCTAGTGCACTTACTGATGTAGGCCGCATATGTGTAAATGTAATGATGTTTGTGTGATTCCATGTGTGTGCAGTGTCTGATGTCTGAAGGTGACTGTTGTCTAAGTACATCATGCTGTTGCAATACAGCCTCGACATTGCCAACTGTATATGGTGATATGCTCTAAGTATAGTAAGCCATACATGAGGTATGGACAGATGCTTGGACATGACTACTAAGTGGTGAGGCTTCCTTGCAGATGAATGATTACTGAGAGCAGCTCACTGGTGTGTTACAACCAGTCCTACGATAAGCTGTGTAACTGCTAAGGTCAGGTATTGTTAATTGAAGTGGAAGACAGACAATGTAGAATGCTGTAGGGGTGACACTGAAGGCAAACCTCATGACACCTGTGACAGTAATACCTCCCGTGTGCATATATTGTGCAAATATCAGCACAGTTGGCAAAGGAAAGAGTCAGTAAGCTTTGTACCGGATGCAATAGTGCTGTACTTCTGTAGTACCTATCATGAGATAGGCAGGTGTTTGATTCATAGTACTGGCACATGTGGGTGTGTGTGTCCATATATGTCACGTATGGTTGGGAAAACATCCCACATGTTATCAGTCTCCTGAACACTGTTGTTGACACAGGTACAGAGTGAAGTGTAGAAAGAAAGGCATAGGCAGGTTTTTGAACCTCACACATGTAAAGTGTCTGTATGTGTGTGATATAGGTGTATATCTTTCTGAATGCCACAGTGTGTGTGTGTGTGTGTGTGTGTGTGTGTGTGTGTGTGTGTGTGTGTGTGTGTGTGTGTGTGTATGTGCATGGTTGCCCATGTGTATGGCTGTCCGGTCCCTGGAGGGAGGCTGTATTTTACCATAGTGAAATGTTAATGCCCCCTCCCCTCATCCACTCAATGCAATCTAGCATCCCTGTTGATATCATCAATCGTAGATGGGCATTCTAACTGCCTGTTAACATTTACACCCTGGGGTGTGACCTGTTATTTCATAGCCTACTGATGGACACCCCTCCCCACATACACTTACTGCGCTGTAGTATCCCTGTCATTGTCCTCGATCTTAGGCTATTCCAACTACCTGTACATGTGTAATCTCTGTGGCGCATCTTGTAATGGTGTAGTACTGTAATGATGATATGCACATAGGCAGGGGTTCTCATCTGAACACTGGCAACTGTGTGTGTGTGTGTGTGTGTGTGTGTGTGTGTGTGTGTGTGTGTGTGTGTGTGTGTGTGTGTTACTGTGTCTGTGAATCCCTGAGTGTGTGGATGTGTCTGTGTTTGCATGCTGTCATGGCAGTGGGTATTACTGCTTCCCAATTAGAAGCCACTATTTCCACTGGCCTTTACCCTTGTCATCTGGCATACCACTCTTTTACCTCCTCCGCGCTCAAGGTAACTATACCTGTGATGTCACCCACTATGGGAGTGATGGCTCTGAACACAGTAGCTTACTACACAGCTATCATGCTCTTTGATCATTAGAACAGTAAACATAATTGAAACATGGGAGAATATAACTGTGATGTGGAAGCTACAAAGTGCATGCAGGTATTGTCATACTGACCTGTGGGTAGTCAACATGTACATATGGGAAAATAACTGCAAACACCGACATTCCCCGGCACATGCAACTACACCTGAAAGAGGAAGGCAGAACGTCAAGATCAACATGCTGTTAGTGTTGTTACACATAATACATACTGTCAAACGTACAACATGCATTCTAAAACTGTAATACATGGTATGTCTGCTGCCTGTCAACACTACTCAACAATATTAATCTACAATTGTCTACCTAGTATGTTCAGCCTGTGCATCAGACCATATGAACATGTCCCTGCACCGATGGTGTGGATGACACGGATGCGGCACAGGCATCATCATATGCACAGGGTGATAATGTTTGCCAGAGGCCTAGGCTGTGCCATTGGATGACATCATGTGTGTGTTAGGTCTGTGATATCATTGGGCATGTGTGGATGTTATGCGTGTGTGTGTTGAGGTGCCCTACATTTGTTTCCAGTGTGAGTGTATGCATGCACACAGGTCTGGCATGTGGCTGGCATACACAGGGGTATTATTGACAGCTGCAGATTGTACAAGTCAGGTTTCACAGTTCACGGTGTTCGGCCATGGCCACGTGACCTGCACCTGCCAGGGGTTGCATGGGCACTACCAGGCAGATGTCCAGATTGGATACTGTCTGATGACATATGTCCAGTCCACTGAAATTCTGTCCCTGTTGGGACCATTCAGTACCACGTGCACATGGCCTGCTGTGTCCTGGTGTGGACTGCACAGAACCAGCTGCACTGCTGCTGCTCCCGCCACTATGGGAGCGGGCATGTTTAGTAGCATGTTCACGTAGACCTTCAACAGGTGATGTAGCTGACCTACGTCCCCGTGCCTGATGCCTCACTTCCACCAGATGTTCCAGCACAGACATTCCATGCTCGAGGATTGACATGCCACGGTCAAGGACTCCTACCATATCACCCAATCGTCTATCCAAAACATCTGCAAGATGATGGTGAGCATTTGCAAGTGCCTGGATGTTATCAGTTAATGAACGGACAGCAGCCCTCTGAAACCTCAGACCTTCTCTGTTGTGCCATTCAGCACATGCCTATGCCTCCATTACAGCCCGAAACATGAGTCTGGTGACTGCAGCTGATGTGCTTTGTCTCGCAGGGGTATGTTGGCCAGTGGTCTCCTACGAGCAGTGCTGGGCACATGCCTGTGTGGGAAATCACCAGTCTGTTGACTGGGATCATGGTGTGCAGGCACACCTTCCATAGTCTCCACACTTCCCTGTTCCATGTTACCACCCGCCAGCTGTCCTTCCTCTATGGCCAGTGGTGATGGGGTATGTGCAGGCAGGGGAACTGTGTGCGAGGATGGGGGAGACAGGTGGAATGGCAATCAATGGCACAGATTCAGCCCCTGACAACCCTGCCTGTGCCTCGATCATACTATCATCATCACTGCTAGATTCTGTGGGGACACTAACATCAGGTGGACCGCAGGACGGCAATGCACCTACATCAACATCTGTGAGGGGAAGACAAGAACTGTACATTACAAGTTATAGCCGGCACACACAGATAGACAGACACACAGACACATAGACAGACACACACACACAGACAGACACACAGACAGACACAGACACAGACACAGACAGACACACAGAAAGACAGACAGACATAAACAGACAGACACACACATACACACAGACAAACACAGACAGACACACACACACACAGAAACACACACACACAGACACACAGACACACAGACAGATGCACAGACACGCACACAGGCAGACACACACAGACAGATACATGCAGACAGGCACAGACAGACACACACTGAATGACACACACAGACAGACTGACACACAGACACAGACAGACAGACACAGACAGACAGACACACACACAGACACACACACAGACACACACACAGACAGACAGACACAGAGACAGACACAGGCAGACACACTGAAAGACAGACAGACATAGACAGACAGACACACACACAGACACACACATACACATAGACAAACACAGACACACACCCACACACAGAAACACACACACACAGACCCCACACAGACACACACACAGACACAGACACACAGATACACAGACAGACGCACAGACATGCACACAGACAGACAGACACACACACAGACAAACACACAGAAAGACTACACAGACAGACACAGACACAGACACACAGACACACACGCTACATGCAGGTGATATGGCAGATGGCATTCAGCTTAGACAATTATAGTTTCAGCTTAGACAATTATAGTGGCAGTTATACATCCCTGAGTTGCACACAACAGCATGCATGTGTTATAGCAGATGGCATGCACCTTACACAATTATAGTGGTGATTAGCATACATACCTGTATTGCACCATTTGTGTTAGTAGCTTATGCCCCATACCTGCAACACAATGCATGCACTTTGCATCACTGCACCACACTGCCATGGTGTGTGCAACGTACACCACATGCTAACAGACCATCGCTGACCTTTGTACATCTGCCACTGATGCTTTGTGTTGGCCACTGCCCCTATGTGTGAGGACATGAGCAGTAGGGTATGTCGACCGCATACTATGTTTGCCTGAGCCCTAGCTTGCATGTCTCCCCCAAAGCAGTGCATGTCTGTTCACCATTACTCTGCCTACCCTGAAGCTGAGTCTAGACATTGTGCATGTGGCTGTACACATGTTTGACATGGCTGTCCCTACTTTGCAATGGTGCCACAGACCAGCACAGGTTTACAGTACACTGGCCTACTGTGTGGTGTATGACCTTGCCAATCACATGTAGTATGACATGTCTTCTGCTGATGTGTCGAATGACATGCATACGTGTGTAACACAATGGTGTCCTTTCCAATCTACAGTATGGTAGTGGTGTCCCAATGTAGGGACGTGTTATATTAACATGGGCCTTCACTGATGCAATGTTGTCTGTCCACCCTACAAATATGCAGGGACATACTGCACATTGAGCTGATGTGCATAGCCATTCCAGGGCATCATGTGACTTCACAATTGCTATACAGTGTGAGCTACTGACACAGTTCATAGCCATGACTATGTTCACATACAATACATATCTAATCTGGAATGTGACCCACATCACTGAGGTGTATACACACTAAACCCTAATGTGGAATGTGTGACACAGGTCACAGAAGGGTATATGGATGACACCCCTGCACATCTGTAACCATATTACTGATGCCTGGCAACTATGCCCACACATGGCTAACTTAGCAGTTCTCTATGTCCCACATGCCATCTGTGTACCTCACACACATGAGGAGCAGGCATGAAAGTGATGTCTGACACCAGCAATGTGACTGTAGTGTATCTGCGGCTTGATGTGGTTGTATGTGTATGTTGTGCAACACATGTATGTATTTGGATACTGTATAGATGAATGCTTCCATGTTGTGACACACTCAAGATGTTTAAGACATGTTATGTGGTAGTTTCATGTTATACCTACACAAGCTGTGCACAGGCCTGTATGATGTTTAGTGTTTCACATTTGAAATATCCCCATTACACACAGGCCATAGTTGTATTGTGTCGAGCCAATGTACAACAGGTTGTATACACATGTACATCACTTCTACTGTGTATGTTGCTTCATGTCTCTGGCCATCCTAAATGGCCATGTGTACACATGTTCTGTCCAATGGTTGTGATGGCCATCTTATTTCACATGTCAGTGTTATCCCATATGACATACACCCATAGATGTCATATGCTCCACTGAGAACATGGTTATGCAGACAAAGGGTGGTATGTATCAGGATGTGAGACATGTTTTGCAGGATAGTTGAGCAGTGTTGCAGTCAGCCCACTACATGTCATGGACATGTCAGTTAGCACATGACATTTTGTGACATTCATAGCAATGGTATAATCCACAAGTGTGTATCCTGTGGGCCCGTCATACTCCAGCTCCAACACATTTAGAGTGTGTGCACACATAATCTCTCTGTACAGTACTGTTCGTATTCCCAACATGTGTAATGCTGATGTGTAGTACCTGTCCGTACAGTGGAACACACCTCCACCATTGTATTCATTGTTGTCCACACATCTGGCAATGACAGTTTGGAAGGTTTAGTGTAGGTGTTTCATATAGTCTTCAATTGTTTCATATGGTTAAACACTGTGATGCATTGCAGGTCTGACCAGTGTCATTAACAGGACCACCATACATTATGTGTACGTGTGTTATGGCAGATAGCATGCAATTAATATGTTCCATGCATTATCAGGCCTTGTAACTAATAAAAATCTCACCTGCAACAGGCTGCTGTTGCTGTGAAATGCCAAAGGTACCTAAATAGGAATGTCACAGCAGTAAGATCATTATCCACACCTGTGTGATAGCTACAGGGTGCAATCTCCATGTTAGCATATAAGCCAGTGCAATACACTATACTATGTAGTGTGCACATCTGTGCATACATAGAGTAGCAGACTATAGTATGTGGCATGTGTGCATACATGCCTTGCATATGATGTTACATTACATATTATACAGTAACACATGTAACTATGTGAAATATAGTTGTATTATATATGCAGTAGCGACTTACCAGGCAACTCCAGGCTCGGTGGTTGAGAGACACCCACCTCCACAATACCAGCTAAAGCTTGTGGATGGAGGACTGAAGGTGTCCCCAGGTTGGCCAGTCGCTCCTCGGTATGTGTGAGTGGGGGCTTGGTGAGTGGCTCCCCACCTGTTGCACCTTGTTCCCTGGAGATTGCATTAGCACGCTGCTTTGCCATCTTATGAGGTCAGTGCAGTGTCAGCGCACCTGCTGATAAGTGCGATTGTGACCTCCAAAATCATTTACCCTCCTGCAGAGTTCCTCCCACAGGGCATACCGCTGCTGTGCATCCTGTGGCACATGGCTGAAGAGTGTTGTGTGGTTGTTGAGGAGATATGGGAAGAGGACCTCATCCTCCAAGTGGCTTTATGCCAGCAGTCTGCTAAGTGGCATACCTGGAAGATATAATGATGGAGACAGGTCACAGTAGCTCACAGAAAAGTACAACAGTACAGCTGAACATACATGTGTATCACATTTATTAAGATTACAAATACATCTTTGCAAATATACATGACACTAACAACACTGACATGTATAAGTCACACACATTTGACACTTACTGGTGATGTGATGTTATCACCATATATGTGTGTGTGTCATGTGATGGCATTGCTCATACACCATGTGGATGTTGTCTTGATGTGGGCATGTCTGTTTGCCTGTACTGGTGTCTTTACCTATCAGCACATGCCTGGATGTGTTCACATTAATGCAATCAACCTTAATGCTGTGTATATGTCACATATATAGACATACATAGCCATTAGGGATGTGACCTGTGATCTTGCAGACTTGCAAGCATGTATGTGTTTTGCAACATACATCTACATGGCACTGTACAGCTGTGTAGCATCCTGCCATGTACTGCCTGTGTTGCACATGTGTAACACATGGGACAATAGCTAACCTGATGGTTTTTTCAGGGTTGGATATCAACTATAGCATGTATGGTCATAGCGATCTAGTAGGCTATATACCCTGGGCCATTTATGAGCCTAGGCAGACAGGTTACCTAGCTGTAGGCAACAGACAGGTAAGTTTCAGTGGCCAGTTCAAGCAGTGTCACAGAACTGATCCACAGGGTTACTGATATATTTTGCATACGGTCATCACACCATGTCACAGAGAGGGGCAATGTGCAGCTTCGCTGGACAGGGATGCATAGCATGGCAAGAGTATTTTAAGTGTATGGGACAGAGATCTATCAGGCATGCTGTGATCCTTGTACTAGAAAGGTGAATGTCCATGAAGTATGTGTTTATTTGGGATCAGGATGTGTTAAGTGTAGCATGTCCAACACCTCTGTGTTGGACATGGCTTTATTCAGCATAGGCTGCATGCTACATAGTGCAGCTAGGGATTGGGAAGGGCAGTGTAGGCCATCTACACATGGGCAATAACCCTTAAAGGAAATATGTGATCTATTATGGGTCACATGGGTGTTCAGTATGGCTGGGCAATTATCTCTATATTCCTGGATGGCACTCTGTCATGATTAGGGGTGCCACATACGACTACCTGTCTGGTGTAATGAAGTAGCTATCAAAGGAAAATACTGTCCTGCTGCATCCCATATACACAGTTGCGATTATGTTGACCGCTGCCTAGGTGGTAGTTCATGGGTACAGAGTTTGTAACATAGGGGATGACAATGCAATACTTAGCTGTCAGATTGTGGCCATATGTCACACTCCACACATTTGACACACTAAGGCCCTTCTGTATGTTGAACGCAGCACACATTGAGTTGACTATTGCTCCTAGTTCATAGCCATTTGCAAATATCAATAGGCTGATGCCTTCTGTGTTAGTCTGTGTGGTATAGATAACAAAGAGGGGGAGTACCAGGAATGACCCCTGTAGTACTGTGGCTGGCACAGGTTTGATGTGTGTGTATTAGTCAGACACCTTCTGTAGTGCTGGTTCTGCCAGCAGTCCAGTTGCCAACCACTCCTGTGACATAGGAATATTCACCTAGTTTACTGAGTGTAGCTAGAACATAGTATGGCTGATGGTGTCCTACGACCTGGCAAGGTCATGATATGCAGCATGAATCAACCCTACTGTCATCTACGTCTGTATCGAGTAGATCAAATACATTGATCATGGTTCATGGCTATACAGACCAGACAGACCAGACTCAGCAGGGTAGTTGTGCACTATTTCCTATTATCAATGGTGTCTCCCCCTTTGTGGGGAATGATAACTGTTACTGTGCATCATTTGGTGTGTGCACAGCCTGACATGGAGCTATGATTGAACATGATGTGTATGTGGATAGCTGAATGTTCTTACATTTGTGTAGGATACACCCTGGGATATTGACAGGTCCCATGAAAGCTGTATGGCTATAGAGAGTGCAGCTTGTACCAGCATAGTCGTTAGTACAGGGACCCTGTAGTGTACATGGATATATTACTAAGTGTACCTGTTGGAGGAAAAGTGGGAGTGGGTTTAGTTCTCCAAGACCCTATCTGGATGAACGGGTGCTATTTCTGTAGGTGCAGTACTTCCCATGCCATAATGCTGTGCAGCACGGCAGGTCTTGTCATTGCCATTATGATTAGTGACACAGCTATAGAATGCTCTGTGCTTGGCCTCATAATATGTGGTTCATTAGTTTCACAGTAGCTTTCTGTGGTGGTATATGGTGTATCTTACTGAGGCTGACCAGGGATCACCTACACTCATGTGTGTGCACTCTTGCAACAGTTACTACCTTCTGTGGTGCAGTCTAAAGCATGGTGCCACCAGTTTGCCTTATTTTTTGTGTTGGGTTGAATCCTGGTTCTGTTTCAATGGCACTGTCACTGCACATATGTGACTACTTAAGGTTCATTTGTGTAGGATTCAGCATTTGCACATGCATTTTCCATCTGCATGGGTGCCATGACAGTCACCACTCTGCTCTTCGGAAACATAACATTGGCATTGGAGACTAACTATGTGTAGCATACTATTAGCCCTGTTTGTGTGACTACTGTGATCCAGGTCAGTGGTGTCAATGGAATCCAACATACACTGAGCACAGCTGTTGGTAGATGAGGAGTCTTCCCAGTTCATAGTGGAATAGTTGAGAGTAGCCATTATTATGGTTCTGTCTCAGCCCTAATCTTCCCCATTACAGCACATTATGACAGCTGGGAAATCCGTGGCCTGGTGGGTGATCTGTCTCAAGGTGCAATATGAATTCCACTTTGGCACAAAGGTAGTTGCTCAGCATAATGCATCTGAAGTTATGCAAGTGCAACTAGCGTGGGGGTGTACATATCCTTCAGGAATATGGACACACCTGTGGCCTGTGTGTTCCAATAAAGGATAATAGGCAAGAGGTGAGGTATATGTTATAATATGGTCATGCAGATGTGCTCCCAGAGCATTGAAACATGTCTAAGCCACTGCACAGATATGTTCCCCATGTTAGGGATTGATATATGTGTGTCCGTATAGTGTTTTTGACATGTATCATTGTGTAGCAAGACCCGCAGTTTATTGCTTGGCTGTCCCTGTAACAGCAGTGGACCTTCACTTGAATTGTGCATGATGAAGGCACTATAGGGGAAGCATAAGCCCTAGGCAGTATCCAGATTCCCAGGGGTGACAGGTGCAGGCCCTGTCTGGCAAAGCATCATGGTCTGTCAACCATGTTATCCCAGGACAACAGATACTGGATACCCTTTGACTTGCACCACTACACTAGACAATTGTGGAATACAATCCTTTTGTCCCTGCATTGCAGTATCATTCTGGTCAATAGCAGAATGCTACCCAGGCCTTTGGACATACCTGCATGGGCTACAAGACCTGACAGTTCCTACATGTGTTTCCATGCAGTCCAGGCTACTGCATCATAGGTCCTGCACAACAACATGGACTATGCCAGAGCCATGTGTATAGTTCAAAAGGTGGTCTGAGTGTAAGGGTATGTGGCTAATCATGGCAGACAGGCAGCTGACAGTATGTATGCCCTCGTATAGGTCGGTGTGCAACATAGTGCTAGAGTTTACATTCACACATGAGTACTGTTGGGCATGTTTCCAGTCATGTGTTCTGAGGTGTGGCACAATAATGCAAACTATGTCATACAGTTTGTGTATTTCAGTGTCTGTCTCTTCCTGCTTGGGGGGGGATCACTTGTTTGGCCAGATACTTAGAAGCGTCTGTGAATGTGTGTGATTTCTGATAGTGTCTGTGGGTGTCCTTACTGTGTTCTGGTAAGGGTATGTGTTAGTTGTGTTGATGAGCTGCATGTGTTAACCTACACCTCACGACTGTCCAGTCCAGTAATGGCTGTAGACTAGGCTGCCTTCCAGCATACTCCTGTAGCTGCATCACAAACAATGTGTGGGGCATGGTGTTAGGTGAGTTTGGCAGTGTACATGGCATAGAGATTACATTCCCCCAGGATGGCCACATACATGAAGCTGACATTAGTCAACACCAGTAGCTAACTAGCGGACATGCCTGTATGAGCATTCAGTACTACAAGTACCAAGTACTGTATTTAGTTTACGTACTGCTTATAAAGATACTTTAGACAGTGATGCTCACATATAGATATTTGTGTTATGGATGTGACAACACTGGCTATTACGGAAAGATTGTAGCTACCTTTATCAGCAATCCTCCTCTGAGGAGCACATCACATCCTGTTAGTTGATTACAGATAATGCAAGTGTCTACAGGTCTGTTTCCTTCTCTGGGTATATAATCACATATCCACCAGGACCATGAGCTCTGTTGGGCACAGGCACCCACTCTTCAAACATAGTCATGTATCAATAGACTCTGATGCCACTATCAACATGATCAGGATATAATCAGATAGTGTGAGCCATCACCTATGAAGTGGATACTACACATAGGCAGCTGTCTCCTTCATCTTACACTCCTACTGCAGATGTTACACTGGAGTTAAAAATGATATGCAACCTGTTTCATTACCAGTGCTGTGCACTACCTTACATACAGTATGTGCAAACGGCTGTTAGGTTGGCAATGAGAGGTTGGGTTACACAAACCTGGTAGTTCAACTAGTGTGTCTCTACTCTCAATAACCACTCTATGTAGGTGTGCACATAGCCATTTGTCCCAGCCCTGTAACAAGGTTAACTACAAATTTGCATGACATGTACACATGCACAGCTGTTATTGCTTGCAAATGATACTAGAGAGGTCCAGCCATGTAACAAGGGTCACTACACATTTGCATAACATGTACACATGCACAGCTGTTATTGCTTGCAAACGATGCTAGAGAGGTCCAGCCCTGTAACAAGGGTCACTACAGATTTGCATAACATGTACACATGCACGGCTATTATTCCTTGCAAATGATACTAAAGAGGTCCAGCCCTGTAACAAGGGTCACTACACATTTGCATAACATGTACACATGCACAGCTGTTATTGCTTGCAAATGATACTAGAGAAGTGGATATTACATGTGTTATGTGCATGGATAGTTACCTGGTTCTTCCAATTATCTTTCCTATCATGCTGCTAAACTGTCAGATGAATACAAATGATATGTATCCTGTTATTGAGTATTGTAATTGCCAATAGACATAACTACTGTTTGCATAACATAACAGAACTGCTATGTAGAATAGAATACAGATCTGCCTAGAATACTGTACATTACACAGTTATTAGCACAATATTCCACAATGCACACCATATTTGCATGGTAAGCCCTCCTTTAACATGTTCATCTTACTTATACACCCATACATATGTCGACTGTTACAATATATCGACATATACTATCCCCTGTTATAGCACATAATTGTTGGACCAATTCTGACACTGACAGTGGCTGGAAGCGATTTGTTGGGGTCCAAGCCCATATCATCCCTTGTGGTGTATGCGTAGTTTGCCGTGTGACCTACAGCAGTACACACATAGAATACTACAAGCATTACTACTGCTCAACAATACATCGCTACAAGATAGCTATTTCCACTATATGCATTGATTACACTGTAATTATTACAGAACAGGTACTACATACATACTACATACTAAATGTTATACATACCTTCTTAGTAATCGGAGGTATTATTGACTAGTATAATACTCATTTTTCGGTTCGTCTTTCAGTGTTTTGTACTGTCCTACAGGTAAATACAGATGGTTTGAATGTGAGACAAGGCAACCTTTTATAGTTACAGATCAGTAACACGTGCTATCCCGATGACGAATTGGTGCTCCTAAGTAGCCAATTACATGCACATCAGCTGTGCTGCTACTGCCTTAGACAATACCATGGCTACAGTGGAGTATAATTGAGTACTCCACTAGGGCGTTATCCCTTTACCTTACTTGTGAGGAAGACAGCATGGAAGTGTTGTTTGGAATCTATTGCAACAGCTGTATGGAGACGAACAGTAATATATTGTGTGTAATGCCTAGAGGATTTGGTCTAAATGTGAGTACTGCTGTTATATTTCTGAACATTGCTACTTATGCAGGGTTTGTCTGTACCTAATATTTCCGCATATGTTTCAGTCTGGCCAGGTTGTTTGACCAGCTCAAGGCTGCATAGCTATGCATATAATGTTAGGGGGTTTACAGTCTGCTTACCAGACATATTTAGTTTGGTGTTACTGTGTACTCGGTAACACTTCCTGGTGTACAAACCTTTCAACCCTCTGAAACAGGATTAGTTCATACAAACCCTGTTACATCAGCAGCTGTTCAATTGTATGACGGCAACTATTTCACATAGGGCCACGTTAGTGTGTCTTTGTCCAGGTATGTTACGGTTTCAGCAGATGTTGTACAGTAGTTGAATAATTGGCTATGGTATGACAGTATGCATTGATGTAATTATTTTGGTTGTGGGGTAGATGTTGGTGAGTGTACATAGCACATGTAGATGTGTAGGAACCCCTTTTATACAATGTCTATATGTGTATGGGTGTTCTTTCCCTATGTGAACACCTATCCCTTAGTGGACTAATACTATGGTAATTGCAGGCTGATTCATTAAGGCACTATTAAATGCTTCCTGTATAACATGCAGGTACGGTTAGACCCTGAATCCTTTTGACAATACATCAGAATAAAATAAAGTTTTGCAAAATGCAAGCTGTCTGTGTGTTTCTGTTATGGATATTTGCAGTCACTGCAGTTGTGTCGGTGACTGTGTCCATAGAACATATTTGTAATAGTGTATTGGTATATACTCTTCATATGTTATGTTCATATTGTGTGGGGGGGGGCGGAATGTGTGATTGTTATGGTTCATGTTATACTCAGATATAACCACTTCGGATGCTGTCTACAGACATGTATGTATGTGTACATATATATATATATATATATATATATATATATATATATATATATATATATATATATATATATAGATATATATATATATATATATATACATGTGTGTGTGTGTATATATATATATATATATATATATATATATATATATATATATATATATATATATATATATATGTATGTATATGTATATAGATATATATATATATTATTGCATACATTTATCTGTACCTCCATAGATATGTAGATGTTTTTAACCTATCTAAATATCTACATATATATGTAGACCTGTATATATCGACATGTTTGTATGTATCTCTCTCTCTCTCTCTATACATATATATATATATATATATATATATATATATATATATATATAAGCATACACCTTTACTTGGGTACATGGCAGATTGTCCTATTTCAACACATTCCTCCCTTTTGTGTTTTAACCTGTCTGCATACACAACTGGGATATGTACATCCCAGGTAGCTTAGTGTTAGGTTACTCTGAGGATGGAGTACATAGTTGCGGTTCTACTCCTGGAAGGTGTTATTATTTTATCTCTCAGTGTAGGCACTGGTAGGGAAAGTGTGAATAACCCACATTTACACAGGTTTGCCCCTGGTCTGTGTGATGTTAAGCAAAGGTTAAACCTGTGAAGCACTTCTCCGTTTACCATGCTTCAGCGCTGCTTACCTTCACGCAAACCCGTGGAAGCCCGCTTACAACTGCTTAAGAGTGTTTTAATCCACCTGCATCCAACAGCCCTTATTCTGGCCCTCAAAATAACCTAGCAGCTCTTGAACCCGGGACCATGAACACCACAGTCACTGACTTTACCACTAAGACATCTGAGATATATACAAATGTTATGGTGTTTAGACTATACATTGTACTACTGACATTCCTCACCACTGAAAACAAATGTGACAGTCAGCTGGTGTACATATGTCTGATACATGTTAATGTTCATATGTTTGTGAAATTAGATGTTGCAATGTGACATGACAGGGTGTATTAATGTGACATGACAGGGTGTATTACGAATGAAAAAGGTTCTTTCTTTGTGTCCTTTTTATATTGTCCCTATACTCCATGTATACCCCTCCAGTTGACTTATTGGACATCTGACCCAGGCCCTCCTTGATGCATGATTGCATTACCCATCATTCCTCCCCCACCCCAATCTTTACATACACAACAACCACCCCTTCTATGGTGAATTAGGTTAATATTAATTGTTATAATACCAGAGCTGCATGTGTTTTGTCTACACTCCAATTCCTTTGGAGTGCTTCTGTGTCAGAAAGTGTGTTCATAGATGTTTATATATATATGGCTATTGATGTAACTGTGTAATATATATATATATATATATATATATATATATATATATATATATATATATATCTATATATATTATATACGTGTGTGTGTGTGTGTGTGTGTGTGTGTGTGTGTGTGTGTGTGTGTGTGCAGACATCACTGACATGCACATATATATATATATATATATATATATATATATATATCGTATTCATTTGTAACAGTAATACATTTATAGACTGGAATGTGTTGGTTCACAAACTACAGTACATTAGAATGTACTGTACATATGTATACAAAGTGGCTGTCCCATTTCTGATCATTACAGTGAAGTGCAAATGGTATAAGGTGTAGTCTCAAGACCATGAAACATGTATACACCTTGGAAGGCTTAGTGGTAAGTCACATGACTATAGTGTGCATGGTCCAGGGTTCAACACCTGCAATGCTTTACAAATGTTTTCTACTCCAGAATAACGTTCCTTTAAGCAGTTGTAAGCATGTTTAAACGTGTTTGTGTGACATTATAGCAGTGGTTAAACACAGTTAAACAAACTTTGTAACGTATAACCTGTGTGTGCAAACATGCACACATCCGCTAACTACTCAGGATATATACATGTCAGTGAAGTAACATCTCACTATGTGATGACATAACATTACATTCTCTGTTGACTGTACTCTCCAGCACACATGGGTTTATATGGGTGCTTTGAATGTTTATTTTACAGACAATTACTACATATATATGCAAGCTGTGGTTAATGTATACTTTTGAACATGAAAAACATCCCTGCCTTTATCGGGATTGGAACCTTGAATGCACAGATACTATGCAGATGCTGTAACCTTTACACTGTTGACATTATCGTTGCTTCCACCTATTTCCTATTTAGATGATTTCTATGTGTAAGTTAGGCTAAGCAAAGGGTAGAGGCCGCCAAACTCACTGAGCTTCACTTACTCTTGAAATAACAATATATAACAAATGTACTGTGAGACAATACATTCCATTCCTGACAACATTAGGCAGAGCCCCTCACTGACACACTTCAAGGGAAACCTTGTTGTGTGAATGGGTAACAGAATATACACCCCTGGGATCATGAGTCCCAGAACCATACAGCCAGGGGGTGGGGGAGCCTGTCCAGTTTGATAGTTGCGAGACCTGTTGGGGGAATTGAATGGTGTTGAATTGTCACGTTAACATGCCCTCTTTGGATCACTACGTGCCCCTATCACCCTCCACAACCCCAGTCTTCAACAGCTTCCAGCAACCCTGCCTGGAATTGCTTCATTGGCTATGCTTGACAGAGGCTCAGTTACTTCATCAATGATGCGGGGAAAGCCAACACTCTGTAGCTATACTTCTAATTGCCCTTAGGAAGATAGGTATAGGCTATCCATGAACCTCTAAAGTGCAGGCCATCACACTCATAATATGTGAATAAACAGACCTTCAGATCACAATATGCAGTGAGAAATCACCATGTAGTCAGGAAACAGTTAAGTACAGCAAGAACATACAGCACACTGATACTTAGTCACTCCAAAAGCCTATCTTGGAAGCTAGAAGACTTGTATAAGTTTAAGGCTTTCTATTGCTTACCAGTAAGTTATCTACAGGAGAGATGAAAAAAAAAAGCACAGATGGGGAACATGCATGTAACGATACCATACCAGCCTATGTGTCAGCCTTAGGGTTTGAAATACTGGCCAAGGCTATTTGGCACCCCAATGGTGAATTATTTAGGAGAGTCTCAAAGATGAATACCAGCTCCATAAATAGCACAACAGCAGATTCAATGAGGGTTATGCTACTCAACACCAGGGGTTGTGATCACAACACACTTGTACTCACAGCACTCCTCAGGATGGACAACATCAACATCTGTGCAGTAACTGAGATCTGTCTTAAGGCTCCTAAGAACACACCAGCACTACCAGACTACAACCCATACCACACATTTTTGCCACAGAGCATGGACTGACAGACATGGAGGGGCTGTATCCATATTCATCAGGGATACCTACACCTCCAGGTTAGTAGGGCAACATGATACCTCTGCGATCATCCATGTGCAGCTAACATCAGCCACAATTGCAGTGTAAACTGTGGCCTGCTACAGATCACCCTCCATGACCCAGGACAACCACTCCACCTACCTGGAGACAGTGGAGAACATGACAGTCCTAACACACACCCTGGCATTGGTCAGTGTCAGCTACCATACCATTAACTGGGAAACTTACTCTGGTACTCACTTCCAGGCCCAGCGCTTCCTGGAATTTATCACCTCATATGCCCTGTATCAGGTGGTAACCTTTCTAACATGGGGTGGAAACTAATAGAAGAGGTCATCACCAACATGGGCAACAAGTGCACCACAGCAGAGGTTAACTGGTCACTGGTTAGATCTGACCATGAACTATTCACTGTTTCCACACCCAATCATCTCCCCACCCATGGATACCAGTGTATACCTTTCCTACAGCTACATTTACACTACTAGTGACAGGGGGGGGGGGTTCACAGCCCCCACGCTAAGGAGAAACTGCTCAAGATACAGATATATTTACAAATGCAGTCTATAAGCACCTACATGGATGTATGGATCGTGCCATCACTGGTGTACCAAGACTCACTCCTCCTAGACATGGACACTGGTCTGGTGGACCTCTGCAATAAAAAGGCTATACTACAGAAGTAGGACAGTGTTCCATACAAACAGAAAATCCCACGAAGGGCAAACATCCATGATCACTATTAGTATGATATGTAGGTCCCTCATGAAATCATCCAAGGCTAACAGCAGCAGGAGAATATGCAAGGATTTGAAAGATAACCACAAAGCCTTCTTTGGCTGTGTCAAGGATCTATGTTCTATGTGGTGACACACAGAATTGCACTGTGCCGGTGAAATATAGCACAAAATATGCTGACCCTACTGATATCGCCAACATCCTTGCAGATACATTCAGTGCATACTTCACCCCCTAAAGAGCCCACAACACTACCCGAGAGGTACAGTATCCCACACATCAGAGACACACAAGTGGAAATGGCCCTCTCTAACAGCAGAACACAGCATCAATGGAGGCAGATGTTGTCCCAGACTGCATCTTTCAAACTGTACAAGACAACCTGCCCCCCACCTAATTAAGCTTTCCTACCTCAGCCTCTCCACAGGCTACATGCCCATACAATTGCCCGTGGCAACGGTTATTCCACTCCATCAAGGTGGACTCACAACTGACCATGGTAACTACCACCCCATAAGCCTGACTAGCCTGGCCTGCAATGATATGGTCTGCATCCTCAAGGCACTCATTAACAAAGACATTGGTAACCTCCGAACACGTGACCCAACCCAGGTCATCTTGGTTGACTGCAGTTCATGCCTACTGAACCTGTTTGATGTCTTACATACAGTCACCAAGACATTAGATGATGGGGGGGGGGGAGGTGGTTCACACGTACTACCTGGACCTTGCCACCATGCCCTACTCAGGTATTATTGATAAACACACCAGCCTGTACATACACCCATACATCACAGGTTGGGTTGCCAATGGGCTTACATACAGAACCCACATGGTACGACTAGCAGTCTCCAGGTCCAACTCTTGACCAGTCATGACTGGTGTCCCACAGGACTACTGTTTGACATATATGTCTCAGAGATACAGGAAAACACAGGTGGACTATGGCAGACCATGTTTAGCAATGACTGTGAACTGAGAGCCATGATTGATAGTCCAGCTGACACAGACATCCCTCAAGGGGCCTCACAGAGAACGTCATAGGGTGTCAAAATCACGGCCTCCAGCCAAGTGCCACTAAATGCATGGTCAGTCCATTGTGGATCTGACACCTACATATTAACACATAAGTGGCAGCCACTTTAATATGGATGAGGTAATGGTCTATCTGGGGACTAAGGTAGATAATGATCTCAGCTTTGACAATCATATCTCCAGAATAGTTAGGACATCCTTCTATGTAGGCCATCTGATTACTAAAGGATTCCCATCTAGACATACTGGGGTTATAGTGCCCCTTTACTCATCACTCATCAGTCCCATCATAGGGTATAATAACCCATGTGGGATGTACCTCAGAACACATTTCCAACAGCTGGGAGGTCCACAAATGTACCTCGCCAAGGTGAATACTGGCCTCCAACATATGGCCTATGCAGCCAGACTGAATAAACTCCTGCTTTACTCAATGGCATCTCATTTACCCAGAGATGATCTCCGCTGGCCAACACAGCCATGTCGAACTAAGGCTTGATGGATATGCTCCACCTATGGGAATCCATGTCACAGTGAGCCACACACTGTAGTGAGCTGAACCTTGCCACAGCAATAACTGGAAGATGCTGGAGGGACAGCTTCCTGTCACACACACTCCCCATACTTTGGAACAACATCCCTAACCTCTTTATACAGAGCCCCTCACTAACACTCTGCAAGAGAAACCTTGAAGAGTGGATGGGGAACAGTAGATGCACCCCAGGGATCCCACAATT